>NW_028135550.1:0-206000 GCF_964662115.1 Mustela nivalis | reverse complement strand
CCTCGCCGTGATTCAGATGCTTGAGATATTGGTTCCGATCTGCAGGGGGTACCTGCCGTGCCCTCGGCCTGAAGCCCAAATCTAGCTTGTGTTCTCAGACTTCTGTCCTCACACTCGTGGCCTAGAAGCCCTCAAGTTTGGCAATTCCGGACCCACAATGCAGTACTCTGCCTGCCCTCTAGAAAAAATATCTTGCCCAATGAGCAGCCCAGGCACCTCAAATGAGGATAAACCTACACCGCACTCGACTGTACCCAAATTATATAGTCTAACCTATGCACTAATGCACTGTCTGACACAACCTGAGCCAGAAACTCCTGACCAACACCCAGGCAGCTGACCCCACACTGAGCATATCAGACCCGCCATGGCCTTAGGTCGTCATTTCTTCCCAACTGCGGTTTTTCAGGCTTCAGGACCTAGACCTTATCTCCAACCTCTGCCCAGCGTTGGAAATGTGCAGAAATCAGAACATCTTCCCCATGGCAATAGACCTTGTGTTTGGCACATTGTCCAAAGTTCAGTGTAGTTGAAACCAGTTGGGCCATGAGGCCCCGCCCAGGTTCACGGGCCACATTGGTCACAAACACACATTGTGACCCTCAGCCTGAGCCCAAGCTCAAGTAAGGCCTCTCAGTGGCTGGTTGAAGAGACAGCATATTGGGCCTGCCATGCGACTAGTCCCCAATATTTAACCACCGATTGGGTTGTCCCTTCACTCTTCCCCAGGGCTCTGCTTTGGAATTCCTCTTTTGTTCGGACACCTGAGGGAATAAACTTGAAAGGAGACCTCCCATCCCACAGATTGACGAAAAACAATTGGGACCAGGCCAAATCCACAGAGAGGAAGATTTGTCAAAGGCTCATGAGGCCTCCCCATATTCCACGGCCATTGTTGATACAAAATCCAGAGACAAAAGCCTGAGCAAGCGCCTCAGACACGCTCTTTCTTCATATGACCCTTTGGACGGAGCCAAACCACCAGAGAATAAGACTCGTCCATTTCCCATGAAGTCACCCAGAAATTTCACCACCATGAGTGACACGATATCCAGAGACAAAAACTTGAGCAAGAGCCTCACACTCGCCCTTTTTCAAATCCCGAAGTGATCTCCTCATGGTCTGTAGATCAGTCCTGCCATACCTATGACACGAAACATAAGCCGAGGTTGTGTTTTCAGACAACTGTCCAAACAGCCCTGGCCTACACAACCTACAGGCTCAGGCCCCTGGAGCCACACCTGAGGACTGTACTTGCCCTCTCCAAGGGAATTGTGTGTGCCCATTCCAATGGCCACAACCCTTCTAATAGGATAAACCTCCAAAGTCCCAGATCCATCGCACTAGTGCTGGCATCCCAGGAAAAACAGGAGCAATCTGAGCCCATCTGTGCACCTACCTGCACTCAGACACATAGACAGATATCTCCAGAGGTAAAAAGGAAAGAAGAGACCCCTAGGCACTAATCAGATCCATTGCTTTGGTTTCCAGGCATCTCTCTTCAGAGGCCTGGATTTCAAAACCAGCATATGGCTGTTAATTGACTCACCCATCAGTAAACATCTCATCTACACATGGGAAACTTACACGTTGGAGCTGTGTCAAAGCCTCTGTTTAGAACAACCCTTCAGGGCCCCCGTGCCACCGCTTCATTCCAAGGTCTCCATAGACAAAAAAGCACATTAGGACTCATCCACAGGAGAGTCCATTTAAACTCAGTTTCCTCTGTTGCTCACTGAGATCCAGCAGATCTAAAATGCCTTGTTGCTAGGAGACAATTGGAATGTGAGGTGGGCTACCGAGCCATCCATCCTTAGAACCCTGCTCAGAATCATGGCCTGGAGCCAAAGGACAGGTCTCAATTGTCCTGCAGAAGGCTCTTTGCAGTTTGGAGCTGCTCACACCTCCCATCGTGGGAAAACCCCCATGGCATCGAGATGCCCCCCCTTCATGAAGCGGCCATCAGGGACAGAAACTCCAACCTGAGCGATCGTCTGATCCTCGCCCTGACTTCAGATGCACGAGATCTCGATTCAGGTCTGTAGATTGTGCCTGCCATGGCCTCACCCAAAAACCGAAGCCTCAGACTTCTGTCCTCAGACTACTGTCCCACAAGCCCTCCAGTTTGGCAATCCAGAACTACAATGCAGCACTCTGCCTGCCCCCCAGAAGAAAAACATTGCCCTCTGGGGCTACCCAGTAACCCCAAATGAGGATCAACCTGCACCTACCTTGGCTGTACCCCAAATACATAGGCTGACCAGGTCACTAATGCCCTTTCTGACACAGCCTGAGCCTGGAACTCCTGGCCCCACCCAGACAGCTGGCTGCACACTGAGCACATCGAGCCGCCATGGCCTTAGGTCGTCATCTCTTCCCAACCTCTTTTTTCATGCTTCTGAACCTAGACCTTATCTCCAATCACTGCCCGGGGTTGAACGTGATTCAGAAATCAGAACTCCTTCCCCATGGCAAGAAACCTTGTGGTTGGCATGTTGTCCAACGTTCAGTGTAGTTGAAACCAGTGTGGCCCATGAGGCCCCGCCCATGCTCGCAGACCACATGGGTCCCAATCACACATTGTGACTCTCAGCCTGAGCCCAGTCCTCAAGTAAGGACTCTCAGTGGCTGGATGAAGAGATAGCATATTGGGCTTGCCATGCCCCTAGGCCCCAATTTTTAACCATAGTTCAGGTTGTCCCTTCAGTCTTCCCCACGGCTTTGCTTTGGAATTCCTCTTTTGGTGGGACACCTGAGGTAACAAAACTGAAAGGAGTACTCTCATCCCACAGATTGACGAACAACAATTGGGAATCTGGCCAAATCCTCAGAGAGGATGATTTGTCCATGGCCCATGAGTCCTCCCCGACATTCCACGGCCAGCGCTGATAAAAAATCCAGAGACAAAAGCCTGAGCAAGCGCCTCAGATTCGCACTTTCTTAATATCCTGAAGTGTTCTTCTCATGGTTTGTACATCGGGCCTGCCATACCTAAGTCCCTCAACCTAAGCTGAGTTTGTGTTTCCAGACTTCTGTCCTCAAAGTCCTGGGCCACACACCCTCCAGGCTGGGGCCCCTGGAGCCACACATTAGGACTGTGCCTACCAATCCATGGGAATTCGGCCCATTCCATTGTCCAAAATTGTACAAATTAAGAGAAACCGCCAAATCCCTGAGGCCATCCCAATAGTGTAGGTCACCCGGGATAAACAAGGGCGGTCTGACACCAGCTGTGCATCTGCCAAAATCGTACCAATTAGGAGAAACCGCCAAATCCCTGAGGCCATTCAATAGTGTAGGTCGCCCGGAACACCAAGGGCTGTCTGATACCAGCTGATAATCTACTTCCACTCATACCATAGATGGATATACCCAGAGAAGAAGATTGAACCAGACAGGACCCGAGGCCATAATAGGATCCATTGCTTTGGTTTACAGGCATGTCTCCTCAAAAGCCTGATTCCAATACGAGCATAGGGGTTTTCCTTAGGCACCCATCAGAACTCATCTCGTCTCCACAAGGAATCCTGTGCATGGGAGCTATGTCAAAAGCTTAGGAGAGTACTTCAGGGTTCCGGTGCCACTGCCCCATTTAAGGCCCTCATGGACACAAAAATACATTAGGACCCATCCTAGGAAAGTCCATTTCAACTCAGCCACCCCGGTTGCTCCCTCAGAGCATTCAGATCTAAACTGTCTTGTTGCTAGGAGACAATTGGAAGCCCTAGGAGGCGGGCTTCCCAGGCATCCATCCTCGAACGGTGCTCTGGAGTCATTCCATGTGGGATATGCTGGAGCTGTCCAACATGTCTCCATTGTCCCGCAGAACGAATGCTTGAAGGGGGCATCCAACAACTCCCAACGTGGGAAAACCTCAATGGCCTCGAGATTCCGCTCCCTTCATGGTGCGGCCGTCATGCACAGAAACTACAACCTGAGCCAACGTCTGATCCTCGCCGTGAATTCAGATGCATGAGATATTGATTCAGATCTGCAAGGGGTACCTGTCGTGCCCTCGCCCTGATTCCCAAGTCTAGCTCGTGTTCTCAGACTTCCGTCCTCACACTCCTGGCCCCGAAGCCCTCAAGTTTGGCAATTCCGGACCCACAATGCAGCACACAGCCTGCCCTTTTAAAAAAAAAAAAAAAAAAGTATTGCCTCATGAGCCGCCCAGGCACCTTAAATGAGGATAAACCTACACAGCACTCGACTTTACCCAAATTATCTAGTCTAACCTGGGCACTAATGCACTGTTGGACACAGCGTGAGCCCAGACCTCCTGACCAACACCCAGAAAGCTACCTTACACTGAGCACATAATACCCGCCATGGCCTTAGGTCATCATCTCTTCCCTACCTCATTTTTCAGGCTTCAGAAACGAGACATTATCCCCAATCACTGCCCAGGGGTGAGTGTGATGCAGAAATCAAAACTCCTCCTTACCCATGGCAAGAAACCTTGTGGTTGGCACGTTTTCCAAGGTTCAGTGAAGGAGAAACCAGCATTCACCCTGAGTCCCCGCCCACTCTTGAGTGCAACGAGGGCATAAACACGCATTGTGACCCTCAGCATGAGTCCTGTCCCCTAGTAAGTCCTCTCAGTGGCTGGACCATTAGATGTCATAATGGGCTTGACATGTCCCTAGGCCCCAATTTTTAACCAGATTTTGATTGTCCAGTCGCCCCTTCCCAGGGCTCTACTCTGGAATCCCTCATTTGGTGGGACACCTGAGGTTAATAAAGAAAACAACAACAACAAAAAAACGGTCTTCTTCCAGCCCACAGGATGACCTCAAACTCGTTGGACGGGGCCAAACCATCAGAGAGTAAGACTCGTCCATTTCCCATGAAGTCACCCAGAAATTCCACGACCATGAGTGACACGATATCCAGAGACAAAAACTTGAGCAAGAGCCTCACACTCGTCCTTTTCTCAAATTCCGAAAAGTTCTCCTCATGGTCTGTAGATAAGTCCTGCCATACCTATTACCTGAAACATAAGCCAAGTTTGTGTTTTCAGACAACTGTCCAAACAGCCCTGGCCTACACAACCTACAGGCTCAGGCCACTGGAGACAAACCTGAGGACTGTACTTGCCCTCTCCAAGGGAACTGTGTGTGCCCATTCCAAGGGCCACATCCCTTCTAATAGTATAAACCTCCAAAGTCCCTGATCCATCTCATTAGTGGTGGCTTCCCGGTAAAACAGGGGCAATCTGAGCCCATCTGAGCACCTACCTGTACTCAGACCCATAGACAGATGTCTCCAGAGGTAAAAAGGAAAGAACAGGCCCCTAGGCACTAATCATATCCATTTCTTTGGTTTCCAGGCATCTCTCCTCAGAGGCCTGGATTTCAAAACCAGCATATGGCTGTTTCTTGACTCACCCATCAGAAAACATCTCATCTACCCATGGGAAACTTGCACGTTGGAGCTGTGTCAAAGCCTCTGTTTAGGAGAACCCTTCAGGGCCCCAGTGCCACCACTTCATTCCAACGTCTCCATCGACACAAAAGCACATTAGGACCTATCCATAGGAGAGTCCATTTCAACTCAGACTCCTCGGTTGCTCCCCCAGATCCAGCAGATCTAACCTGTCTTGTTTCTAGGAGACAATTGGAATGCGAGGTGGGCTACCCAGCCATGCATCCTTAGAACCCTGCTCAGAATCATTGGCCTGGAGCCAAACAACAGGTCTCAATTGTCCTGCAGAAGACACTTTGCAGTTTGGAGCTTCTCACAAATCCCATCGTGGGAAAACCCCCATGGCATCGGGATGCCCCCCCTTCGTGAAGGGGCCATCATGGACAGAAACACCAAGTTGAGCGATCGTCTGATCCTCGCCCTGACTTCAGATGCACGAGATCTCGATTCAGGTCTGTAGATTGTGCCATCGCTGATACAAATCCAGAGACAAAAACCTGAGCAAGCGCCTCAGACTCGCACTTTCTTCATAACCTGAAGAGTTCTTCTCATGGTCTGTAGATCGGGCCTGCCATACCTACGTCCCCAAACCTAAGCTGAGTTTGTGTTTTCAGACTTCTGTCCTCAAAGTCCAGGGCCCCACACCCTTCAGGCTGGGGCCCCTGGAGCCACACATTAGGACTGTGCCTACCAATCCATGGGAATTCTGCCCATTCCATTGTCCATAATCGTACAAATTAGGAGAAACCTCCAAAGTCCCTGAGGCCATCCCAATAGTGTAGGTCACCCAGAACAAACAAGGTCTGTCTGACACCAGCTGATAATCTACCTCCACTCATACCATAAATGGATGTCCCCAAAGGAGAAGATTGAACCAGACAGGACCCTAGGCCATAATAGGATCCATTGCCTTGGTTTACAGACATGTCTCCTCAAAAGCCTGATTCCAATACGAGCATAGGTGTTTTGCTGAGGCACCCATCAGAACTCATCTCGTCTCCACAAGGAAACCTGTGCATGGGAGCCATGTCCAAAGCATAAGAGAGTACTTCAGGGTCCCGGTGCCACCGCCCCATTCCAAGGCCTAAATGGACACAAAAACACATTAGGACACATCCTCAGGAAAGTCCACTTCAACTCAGCCACCCCGGTTGCTCCCGCAGAGCCATCAGATCTAACTGTCTTGTTGCTAGGAGACAATTGGATTGCGAGGCGGGCATCCCAGGCATCCATCCTCGAACGGTGCTCTGGAGTCATTCCATATGGGATGTCCTGGAGCTGTCCAACAGGTCTCAATTGTCGCGCAGAAGGAATCCTTGAAGGGGGCATCCCGCAACTCCCAACGTGGGAAAACCTCAATGGCCTCGAGATTCCGCTCCCTTCATGAAGTGGCCGTCATGCACGGAAACTGCAACCTGAGCCAACATCAGAATTTCGCCCTGACTTCAGATGCATGAGTATTGGTTCAGATCTGCAGGGTGTACCTGCCGTGCCCTCGCCCTGAAACCCAAGTCTAGCTTGTCTTCTCAGACTTTTGTTTTTACACTCCTGACCCCGAAGCCCTCAAGTTTGGCAATTCCAGACCCACAATGCAGCATTCTGCCTGCCCTCTAGAAAAAAATTATTGCCTCATGAGCTGCCCAGGCACCTTCAATGAGGATAAACCTCCACAGCACTCGACTTCACCCAAATTATATAGTCTAACCCGGGCACTAATGCACTGTCGGACACAACCTGAGCCCGGACCTCCTGACCAACACCCGGAAAGCAGACCGCACACTGAGCACATAAGCCCCGCCATGGCCTTAGGTCATCATCTCTTCCCTACCTCAGTTTTCAGGCCTCAGAACCGAAACATTATCTCCAATCACTGCCCAGGGGTGAGTGTGATGCAGAAATCAGAACACCTCCTTACCCATGGTAAGAAACGTTGTGGTTGGCACGCTGTCCAACGTTCAGTGTAGGAGAAACCAGCATTCACCCTGAGGCCCCGCCCATTCTTGAGTGCGACAAGGGCATAAACATGCATTGTGACTCTCAGCATGAGTCCTGTCCTCTAGTAAGTCCTCTCAGTGACTGGACAATTAGATGTCATAATGAGCTTGATATTTCCCTAAGCCCCAATATTTAACCAAATTTCTGATTGTCCAGTCACCCCGCCCCCCAGGGCTCTACTCTGGAATCCCTCATTTGGTGGGACACCTAAGGTTAAAAAGAAAACAACATCAAAAAAAAATAAAACGGACTTCTTCCATCCCACAGAGTGACCCCAAACACTTTGGACTGGGAAAAAACCCCAGGGAGTAAGACTCGTCCATTTCCCATGAAGTCACCCAGAAATTTCACGAACATTAGTGACACGATATCCAGAGACAAAAACTTGAGCAAGAGCCTCACACTCGCACTTTTCTCAAATCCCGAAAATTCTCCTCATGGTCTGTAGATAACTCCTGCCAACCTATGACCTGAAACATAAGCCAAGTTTGTGTTTTCAGACAACTGTCCAAACAGCCCTGGCCTACACAACCTACAGGCTCAGGCCCCTGGAGCCAAACCTGAGGACTGTACTTGCCCTCTCCAAGGGAATTGTGTGTGCCCATTCCAAGGGCCACATCCCTTCTAATAGGATAAACCTCCAAAGTCCCTGATCCATCTCATTAGTGGTGGCTTCCCAGGTAAAACAGGGGCAATCTGAGCCCATCTGAGCACCTACCTGTACTCAGACCCATAGACAGATGTCCCCAGAGGTAAAAAGGAAAGAACAGGCACCTAGGCACTAATCATATCCATTTCTTTGGTTTCCAGGCATCTCTCCTCAGAGGCCTGGATTTCAAAACCAGCATATGGCTGCTTCTTGACTCACCCATCAGAAAACATCTCATCTACCCATGGGAAACTTGCACGTTGGAGCTGTGTCAAAGCCTCTGTTTAGGAGAACCCTTCAGGGCCCCAGTGCCACCGCTTTATTCCAAGGTCTCCATCGACACAAAAGCACATTAGGACCTATCCTTAGGAGAGTCCATTTCAACTCAGCCTCCTCGGTTGCTCCCCCAGATCCAGCAGATCTAACCTGTCTTGTTTCTAGGAGACAATTGGAATGCGAGGTGGGCTACCCAGCCATGAATCCTTAGAACCCTGCTCAGAATCATTGGCCTGGAGCCAAACAACAGGTCTCAATTGTCCTGCAGAAGACACTTTGCAGTTTGGAGCTTCTCACAAATCCCATCGTGGGAAAACCCCCATGGCATCGGGATGCCCCCCCCCTACGTGAAGGGGCCATCATGGACAGAAACACCAAGTTGAGCGATCGTCTGATCCTCGCCCTGACTTCAGATGCACGAGATCTCGATTCAGGTCTGTAGATTGTGCCATCGCTGATACAAATCCAGAGACAAAAACCTGAGCAAGCGCTTCAGACTCGCACTTTCTTCATAACCTGAAGAGTTCTTCTCATGGTCTGTAGATCGGGCCTGCCATACCTACGTCCCCAAACCTAAGCTGAGTTTGTGTTTTCAGACTTCTGTCCTCAAAGTCCAGGGCCCCACACCCTTCAGGCTGGGGCCCCTGGAGCCACACATTAGGACTGTGCCTACCAATCCATGGGAATTCTGCCCATTCCATTGTCCATAATCGTACAAATTAGGAGAAACCTCCAAAGTCCCTGAGGCCATCCCAATAGTGTAGGTCACCCAGAACAAACAAGGTCTGTCTGACACCAGCTGATAATCTACCTCCACTCATACCATAAATGGATGTCCCCAAAGGAGAAGATTGAACCAGACAGGACCCTAGGCCATAATAGGATCCATTGCCTTGGTTTACAGACATGTCTCCTCAAAAGCCTGATTCCAATACGAGCATAGGTGTTTTGCTGAGGCACCCATCAGAACTCATCTCGTCTCCACAAGGAAACCTGTGCATGGGAGCCATGTCCAAAGCATAAGAGAGTACTTCAGGGTCCCGGTGCCACCGCCCCATTCCAAGGCCTAAATGGACACAAAAACACATTAGGACACATCCTCAGGAAAGTCCACTTCAACTCAGCCACCCCGGTTGCTCCCGCAGAGCCATCAGATCTAACTGTCTTGTTGCTAGGAGACAATTGGATTGCGAGGCGGGCATCCCAGGCATCCATCCTCGAACGGTGCTCTGGAGTCATTCCATATGGGATGTCCTGGAGCTGTCCAACAGGTCTCAATTGTCGCGCAGAAGGAATCCTTGAAGGGGGCATCCCGCAACTCCCAACGTGGGAAAACCTCAATGGCCTCGAGATTCCGCTCCCTTCATGAAGTGGCCGTCATGCACGGAAACTGCAACCTGAGCCAACATCAGAATTTCGCCCTGACTTCAGATGCATGAGTATTGGTTCAGATCTGCAGGGTGTACCTGCCGTGCCCTCGCCCTGAAACCCAAGTCTAGCTTGTCTTCTCAGACTTTTGTTTTTACACTCCTGACCCCGAAGCCCTCAAGTTTGGCAATTCCAGACCCACAATGCAGCATTCTGCCTGCCCTCTAGAAAAAAATTATTGCCTCATGAGCTGCCCAGGCACCTTCAATGAGGATAAACCTCCACAGCACTCGACTTCACCCAAATTATATAGTCTAACCCGGGCACTAATGCACTGTCGGACACAACCTGAGCCCGGACCTCCTGACCAACACCCGGAAAGCAGACCGCACACTGAGCACATAAGCCCCGCCATGGCCTTAGGTCATCATCTCTTCCCTACCTCAGTTTTCAGGCCTCAGAACCGAAACATTATCTCCAATCACTGCCCAGGGGTGAGTGTGATGCAGAAATCAGAACACCTCCTTACCCATGGTAAGAAACGTTGTGGTTGGCACGCTGTCCAACGTTCAGTGTAGGAGAAACCAGCATTCACCCTGAGGCCCCGCCCATTCTTGAGTGCGACAAGGGCATAAACATGCATTGTGACTCTCAGCATGAGTCCTGTCCTCTAGTAAGTCCTCTCAGTGACTGGACAATTAGATGTCATAATGAGCTTGATATTTCCCTAAGCCCCAATATTTAACCAAATTTCTGATTGTCCAGTCACCCCGCCCCCCAGGGCTCTACTCTGGAATCCCTCATTTGGTGGGACACCTAAGGTTAAAAAGAAAACAACATCAAAAAAAAATAAAACGGACTTCTTCCATCCCACAGAGTGACCCCAAACACTTTGGACTGGGAAAAAACCCCAGGGAGTAAGACTCGTCCATTTCCCATGAAGTCACCCAGAAATTTCACGAACATTAGTGACACGATATCCAGAGACAAAAACTTGAGCAAGAGCCTCACACTCGCACTTTTCTCAAATCCCGAAAATTCTCCTCATGGTCTGTAGATAACTCCTGCCAACCTATGACCTGAAACATAAGCCAAGTTTGTGTTTTCAGACAACTGTCCAAACAGCCCTGGCCTACACAACCTACAGGCTCAGGCCCCTGGAGCCAAACCTGAGGACTGTACTTGCCCTCTCCAAGGGAATTGTGTGTGCCCATTCCAAGGGCCACATCCCTTCTAATAGGATAAACCTCCAAAGTCCCTGATCCATCTCATTAGTGGTGGCTTCCCAGGTAAAACAGGGGCAATCTGAGCCCATCTGAGCACCTACCTGTACTCAGACCCATAGACAGATGTCCCCAGAGGTAAAAAGGAAAGAACAGGCACCTAGGCACTAATCATATCCATTTCTTTGGTTTCCAGGCATCTCTCCTCAGAGGCCTGGATTTCAAAACCAGCATATGGCTGCTTCTTGACTCACCCATCAGAAAACATCTCATCTACCCATGGGAAACTTGCACGTTGGAGCTGTGTCAAAGCCTCTGTTTAGGAGAACCCTTCAGGGCCCCAGTGCCACCGCTTTATTCCAAGGTCTCCATCGACACAAAAGCACATTAGGACCTATCCTTAGGAGAGTCCATTTCAACTCAGCCTCCTCGGTTGCTCCCCCAGATCCAGCAGATCTAACCTGTCTTGTTTCTAGGAGACAATTGGAATGCGAGGTGGGCTACCCAGCCATGAATCCTTAGAACCCTGCTCAGAATCATTGGCCTGGAGCCAAACAACAGGTCTCAATTGTCCTGCAGAAGACACTTTGCAGTTTGGAGCTTCTCACAAATCCCATCGTGGGAAAACCCCCATGGCATCGGGATGCCCCCCCCCTACGTGAAGGGGCCATCATGGACAGAAACACCAAGTTGAGCGATCGTCTGATCCTCGCCCTGACTTCAGATGCACGAGATCTCGATTCAGGTCTGTAGATTGTGCCATCGCTGATACAAATCCAGAGACAAAAACCTGAGCAAGCGCTTCAGACTCGCACTTTCTTCATAACCTGAAGAGTTCTTCTCATGGTCTGTAGATCGGGCCTGCCATACCTACGTCCCCAAACCTAAGCTGAGTTTGTGTTTTCAGACTTCTGTCCTCAAAGTCCAGGGCCCCACACCCTTCAGGCTGGGGCCCCTGGAGCCACACATTAGGACTGTGCCTACCAATCCATGGGAATTCTGCCCATTCCATTGTCCATAATCGTACAAATTAGGAGAAACCTCCAAAGTCCCTGAGGCCATCCCAATAGTTTAGGTCCCCCGGAACAAACAAGGTCTGTCTGACACCAGCTGATAATCTACCTCCACTCATACCATAAATGGATGTCCCCAGAGGAGAAGATTGAACCAGACAGGACTCTAGGCCATAATAGGATCCATTGCCTTGGTTTACAGACATGTCTCCTCAAAAGCCTGATTCCAATACGAGCATAAGTGTTTTTGCTGAGCCACCCAGCAGAACTCATCTCGTCTCCACAAGGAAACCTATGCATGGGAGCCATGTCCAAAGCATAAGAGAGTACTTCAGGGTCCCGGTGCCACCGCCCCATTCCAAGGCCTAAATGGACACAAAAACACATTAGGACACATCCTCAGGAAAGTCCATTTCAACTCAGCCACCCCGGTTGCTCCCGCAGAACCATCAGATCTAAACTGTCTTGTTGCTAGGAGACAATTGGAATGCGAGGCTGGCCTCCCAGGCATCCATCCTCGAACGGTGCTCTGGAGTCATTCCATATGGGATGTCCTGAAGCTGTCCAACAGGTCTCAATTGTCCCGCAGAAGGAATCTTTGTAGGGGGCATCCCACAACTCCCAACGTGGGAAAACCTCAATGGCCTCGAGATTCCGCTCCCTTCATGAAGCGGCCGTCATGCACGGAAACTCCAATCTGAGCCAACGTCTGATCCTCGCCCTGACTTCAGATGCATGAGTATTGGTTCAGATCTGCAGGGGGTACCTGCCGTGCCCTCGCCCTGAAACCCAAGTCTAGCTTGTCTTCTCAGACTTCTGTCCTTACACTCCTGACCCCGAATCCCGCAAGTTTGGCAATTCCGGACCCACAAATCAGCACTCTGCCTGCCCTCTAGAAAAAAATTATTGCCTCATGAGCTGCCCAGGCACCTTCAATGAGGATAAACCTCCACAGCACTCGACTTCACCCAAATTATACAGTCTAAACTGGGCACTAATGCACTGTCGGACACAACCTGAGCCCGGACCTCCTGACCAACACCCGGATAGCAGACCGCACACTGAGCACATAAGACCCGCCATGGCCTTAGGTCATCATCTCTTCCCTAACTCAGTTTTCAGGCCTCAGAACCGAGACATTATCTCCAATCACTGCCCAGTGGTGAGTGTGATGCAGAAATCAGAACACCCCCTTACCCATGGTAAGAAACCTTGTGGTTGGCACGTTGTCCAACGTTCAGTGTAGGAGAAACCAGCATTCACCCTGAGGCCCCGCCCATTCTTGAGTGCGACAAGGGCATAAACACGCATTGTGACTCTCAACATGAGTCCTGTCCTCTAGTAAGTCCTCTCAGTGACTGGACCATTAGATGTCATAATGGGCTTGATATGTCCCTAGGCCTCAATTTTTAACCAGATTTCGGATTGTCCAATCACCACCCCCCCAGGGCTCTACTCTGGAATCCCTCATTTGGTGGGACACCTGAGGTTAAAAAGAAAACAACATCAAAAAAAAAAAAAAAAACGGACTTCTTCCATCACACAGAGTGACCCCAAAAGCTTTGGACTGGGCCAAACCACCAGGGAGTAAGACTCGTCCATTTCCCATGAAGTCACCCAGAAATTTCACGACCATGAGTGACACGATATCCAGAGACAAAAACTGGAGCAAGAGCCTCACACTCGCACTTTTCTCAAATCCCGAAAATTCTCCTCATGGTCTGTAGATAACTCCTGCCAACCTATGACCTGAAACATAAGCCAAGTTTGTGTTTTCAGACAACTGTCCAAACAGCCCTGGCCTACACAACCTACAGGCTCAGGCCCCTGGAGCCAAACCTGAGGACTGTACTTGCCCTCTCCAAGGGAATTGTGTGTGCCCATTCCAATGGCCACATCCCTTCTAAAAGGATAAGCCTCCAAAGTCCCTGATCCATCTCATTAGTGGTGGCTTCCCAGGTAAAACAGGGGCAATCTGAGCCCATCTGAGCACCTACCTGTACTCAGACCCATAGACAGATGTCCCCAGAGGTAAAAAGGAAAGAACAGGCCCCTAGGCACTAATCATATCTATTGCTTTAGTATCCAGGCACTCTCCTCAGAGGCCTGGATTTCCAAACCAGCATATGGCTGTTTCTTGACTCACCCATCAGAAAACATCTCATCTACCCATGGGAAACTTGCACGTTGGAGCTGTGTCAAAACCTCTGTTTAGGAGAACCCTTCAGGGCCCCAGTGCCACCGCTTCATTCCAAGTTCTCCATCGACACAAGAGCACATTAGGACCCATCCATAGGAGAGTCCATTTCAACTCAGCCTCCTCGGTTGCTCCCCCAGATCCAGCAGATCTAACCTGTCTTGTGTCAACAGACAATTGGAATGCGAGGTGGTCTACCCAGCCATGCATCCTTAGAACCCCGCTCAGAATCATTGGCCTGGAGCCAAACAACAGGTCTCAATTGTCCTGCAGAAGACACTTTGCAGTTTGGATCTTCTCACAAATCCCATTGTGGGAAAACCCCTTTGGCCTCGTGATGCCCCCCCTTCGTGAAGGGTCCATCAGGGACAGAAAAACCAACTTGAGCGATCGTCTGATCTGCGCCGTGACTTCAGATGCACGAGATCTCGATTCAGGTCTGTAGATTGTGCCATCGCTGATACAAAATCCAGAGACAAAAACCTGAGCAAGCGCCTCAGACTCGCACTTTCTTCATATCCTGAAGAGTTCTTCTCATGGTCTGTAGATCGGGCCTGCCATACCTATGTCCCCAAACCTAAGCTGAGTTTGTGTTTTCAGACTTCTGTCCTCAAAGTCCTGGGCCACACACCCTCCAGGCTGGGGCCCCTGGAGCCACACATTAGGACTGTGCCTACCAATCCATGGGAATTCTGCCCATTCCATTGTCCAAAATCGTACAAATTAGGAGAAACCTCCAAAGTCCCTGAGGCCATCCCAATAGTGTAAGTCACCCGGAACAAACAAGGGTTGTCTGACACCAGCTGATAATCTACCTCCACTCATACCATAATTGGATGACCCCAGAGGAGAAGATTGAACCAGACAGGACCCTAGGCCATAATAGGATCCATTGTCTTGGTTTACAGACATGTCTCCTCAAAAGCTTGATTCCAATACGAGCATAGGGGTTTTGCTGAGGCACCCAGCAGAACTCATCTCGTCTCCACAAGGAAACCTGTGCATGGGAGCCATGTCCAAAACATAGGAGAGTACTTCAGGGTCCCGGTGCCACCGCCCCATTCCAAGGCTCTCATGGACACAAAAACACATTAGGACCCATCCTCAGGAAAGTCCATTTCAACTCAGCCACCCCGGTTGCTCCCGCAGAACCATCAGATCTAAACTGTCTTGTTGCTAGGAGACAATTGGAATGCGAGGCTGGCCTCCCAGGCATCCATCCTCGAACGGTGCTCTGGAGTCATTCCATATGGAATATCCTGGAGCTGTCCAACAGGTCTCAATTGTCCCGCAGAAGGAATCCTTGTAGGGGACATCCCACAACTCCCAACGTGGGAAAAACTCAATGGCCTCGAGATTCCGCTCCCTTCATGAAGCGGCCGTCATGCACGGAAATTCCAACCTGAGCCAACGTCTGATCCTCGCCCTGACTTCAGATGCATGAGTATTGGTTCAGATCTGCAGGGGGTACCTGCCGTGCCCTCGCCCTGAAACCCAAGTCTAGCTTGTCTTCTCAGACTTCCGTCCTTACACTCCTGACCCCGAAGCCCTCAAGTTTGGCAATTCCGGACCCACAATGCAGCACTCTGCCTGCCCTCTAGAAAAAAATTATTGCCTCATGAGCTGCCCAGGCACCTTCAATGAGGATAAACCTCCACAGCACTCGACTTCACCCAAATTATACAGTCTAACCTGGGCACTAATGCACTGTCGGACACAACCTGAGCCCGGACCTCCTGACCAACACCCGGATAGCAGACCGCACACTGAGCACATAAGACCGGCCATGGCCTTAGGTCATCATCTTTTCCCTACCTCAGTTTTCAGGCCTCAGAACAGAGACTTTATCTCCAATCACTGCCCAGGGGTGAGTGTGATGCAGAAATCAGAACACCCCCTTACCCATGGTAAGAAACCTTGTGGTTGGCACGTTGTCCAACGTTCAGTGTAGGAGAAACCAGCATTCACCTCGAGGCCCCGCCCATTCTTGAGTGCGACAAGGGCATAAACATGCATTGTGACTCTCAACATGAGTCCTGTCCTCTAGTAAGTCCTCTCAGTGACTGGACCATTAGATGTCATAATGGGCTTGATATGTCCCTAGGCCTCAATTTTTAACCAGATTTCGGATTGTCCAATCACCACCCCCCCAGGGCTCTACTCTGGAATCCCTCATTTGGTGGGACACCTGAGGTTAAAAAGAAAACAACATCAAAAAAAAAAAAAAACGGACTTCTTCCATCACACAGAGTGACCCCAAAAGCTTTGGACTGGGCCAAACCACCAGGGAGTAAGACTCGTCCATTTCCCATGAAGTCACCCAGAAATTTCACGACCATGAGTGACACGATATCCAGAGACAAAAACTGGAGCAAGAGCCTCACACTCGCACTTTTCTCAAATCCCGAAAATTCTCCTCATGGTCTGTAGATAACTCCTGCCAACCTATGACCTGAAACATAAGCCAAGTTTGTGTTTTCAGACAACTGTCCAAACAGCCCTGGCCTACACAACCTACAGGCTCAGGCCCCTGGAGCCAAACCTGAGGACTGTACTTGCCCTCTCCAAGGGAATTGTGTGTGCCCATTCCAATGGCCACATCCCTTCTAAAAGGATAAACCTCCAAAGTCCCTGATCCATCTCATTAGTGGTGGCTTCCCAGGTAAAACAGGGGCAATCTGAGCCCATCTGAGCACCTACCTGTACTCAGACCCATAGACAGATGTCCCCAGAGGTAAAAAGGAAAGAACAGGCCCCTAGGCACTAATCATATCCATTGCTTTAGTTTCCAGGCATCTCTCCTCAGAGGCCTGGATTTCAAAACCAGCATATGGCTGTTTCTTGACTCACCCATCACAAAACATCTCATCTACCCATGGGAAACTTGCACGTTGGAGCTGTGTCAAAGCCTCTGTTTAGGAGAACACTTCAGGGCCCCAGTGCCACCGCTTCATTCCAAGGTCTCCATCGACACAAAAGCACATTAGGACCCATCCATAGGAGAGTCCATTTCAACTCAGCCTCCTCGGTTGCTCCCCCAGATCCAGCAGATCTAACCTGTCTTGTGTCAACAGACAATTGGAATGCGAGGTGGGCTACCCAGCCATGCATCCTTAGAAACCTGCTCAGAATCATTGGCCTGGAGCCAAACAACAGGTCTCAATTGTCCTGCAGAAGACACTTTGCAGTTTGGATCTTCTCACAAATCCCATCGTGGGAAAACCCCTTTGGCCGCGTGATGCCACCCTTCGTGAAAGGTCCATCAGGGACAGAAACACCAACTTGAGCGATTGTCTGATCTGTGCCGTGACTTCAGATGCACGAGATCTCGATTCAGGTCTGTAGATTGTGCCATCGCTGATACAAAATCCAGAGACAAAAACCTGAGCAAGCGCCTCAGACTCGCACTTTCTTCATAACCTGAAGAGTTCTTCTCATGGTTTGTAGATCGGGCCTGCCATACCTACGTCCCCAAACCTAAGCTGAGTTTGTGTTTTCAGACTTCTGTCCTCAAAGTCCAGGGCCACACACCCTCCAGGCTGGGGCCCCTGGAGCCACACATTAGGACTGAGCCTACCAATCCATGGGAATTCTGCCCATTCCATTGTCCAAAATCGTACAAATTAGGAGAAACCTCCAAAGTCCCTGAGGCCATCCCAATAGTGTAAGTCACCCGGAACAAACAAGGGTTGTCTGACACCAGCTGATAATCTACCTCCACTCATACCATAATTGGATGACCCCAGAGGAGAAGATTGAACCAGACAGGACCCTAGGCCATAATAGGATCCATTGTCTTGGTTTACAGACATGTCTCCTCAAAAGCTTGATTCCAATACGAGCATAGGGGTTTTGCTGAGGCACCCAGCAGAACTCATCTCGTCTCCACAAGGAAACCTGTGCATGGGAGCCATGTCCAAAGCATAGGAGAGTACTTCAGGGTCCCGGTGCCACCGCCCCATTCCAAGGCCCTCATGGACACAAAAACACATTAGGACCCATCCTTAGGAAAGTCCATTTCAACTCAGCCACCCCGGTTGCTCCCGCAGAACCATCAGATCTAAACTGTCTTGTTGCTAGGAGACAATTGGAATGCGAGGTTGGCCTCCCAGGCATCCATCCTCGAACGGTGCTCTGGAGTCATTCCATATGGAATATCCTGGAGCTGTCCAACAGGTCTCAATTGTCCCGCAGAAGGAATCCTTGTAGGGGACATCCCACAACTCCCAACGTGGGAAAAACTCAATGGCCTCGAGATTCCGCTCCCTTCATGAAGCGGCCGTCATGCACGGAAACTCCAACCTGAGCCAACGTCTGATCCTCTCCCTGACTTCAGATGCATGAGTATTGGTTCAGATCTGCAGGGGGTACCTGCCGTGCCCTCGCCCTGAAACCCAAGTCTAGCTTGTCTTCTCAGACTTCCGTCCTTACACTCCTGACCCCGAAGCCCTCAAGTTTGGCAATTCCGGACCCACAATGCAGCACTCTGCCTGCCCTCTAGAAAAAAATTATTGCCTCATGAGCTGCCCAGGCACCTTCAATGAGGATAAACCTCCACAGCACTCGACTTCACCCAAATTATACAGTCTAACCTGGGCACTAATGCACTGTCGGACACAACCTGAGCCCGGACCTCCTGACCAACACCCGGATAGCAGACCGCACACTGAGCACATAAGACCGGCCATGGCCTTAGGTCATCATCTTTTCCCTACCTCAGTTTTCAGGCCTCAGAACAGAGACTTTATCTCCAATCACTGCCCAGGGGTGAGTGTGATGCAGAAATCAGAACACCCCCTTACCCATGGTAAGAAACCTTGTGGTTGGCACGTTGTCCAACGTTCAGTGTAGGAGAAACCAGCATTCACCTCGAGGCCCCGCCCATTCTTGAGTGCGACAAGGGCATAAACATGCATTGTGACTCTCAACATGAGTCCTGTCCTCTAGTAAGTCCTCTCAGTGACTGGACCAGTAGATGTCATAATGGGCTTGATATGTCCCTAGGCCTCAATTTTTAACCAGATTTCGGATTGTCCAATCACCACCCCCCCAGGGCTCTACTCTGGAATCCCTCATTTGGTGGGACACCTGAGGTTAAAAAGAAAACAACATCAAAAAAAAAAAAACGGACTTCTTCCATCACACAGAGTGACCCCAAAAGCTTTGGACTGGGCCAAACCACCAGGGAGTAAGACTCGTCCATTTCCCATGAAGTCACCCAGAAATTTCACGACCATGAGTGACACGATATCCAGAGACAAAAACTGGAGCAAGAGCCTCACACTCGCACTTTTCTCAAATCCCGAAAATTCTCCTCATGGTCTGTAGATAACTCCTGCCAACCTATGACCTGAAACATAAGCCAAGTTTGTGTTTTCAGACAACTGTCCAAACAGCCCTGGCCTACACAACCTACAGGCTCAGGCCCCTGGAGCCAAACCTGAGGACTGTACTTGCCCTCTCCAAGGGAATTGTGTGTGCCCATTCCAATGGCCACATCCCTTCTAAAAGGATAAACCTCCAAAGTCCCTGATCCATCTCATTAGTGGTGGCTTCCCAGGTAAAACAGGGGCAATCTGAGCCCATCTGAGCACCTACCTGTACTCAGACCCATAGACAGATGTCCCCAGAGGTAAAAAGGAAAGAACAGGCCCCTAGGCACTAATCATATCCATTGCTTTAGTTTCCAGGCATCTCTCCTCAGAGGCCTGGATTTCAAAACCAGCATATGGCTGTTTCTTGACTCACCCATCACAAAACATCTCATCTACCCATGGGAAACTTGCACGTTGGAGCTGTGTCAAAGCCTCTGTTTAGGAGAACACTTCAGGGCCCCAGTGCCACCGCTTCATTCCAAGGTCTCCATCGACACAAAAGCACATTAGGACCCATCCATAGGAGAGTCCATTTCAACTCAGCCTCCTCGGTTGCTCCCCCAGATCCAGCAGATCTAACCTGTCTTGTGTCAACAGACAATTGGAATGCGAGGTGGGCTACCCAGCCATGCATCCTTAGAAACCTGCTCAGAATCATTGGCCTGGAGCCAAACAACAGGTCTCAATTGTCCTGCAGAAGACACTTTGCAGTTTGGATCTTCTCACAAATCCCATCGTGGGAAAACCCCTTTGGCCTCGTGATGCCACCCTTCGTGAAAGGTCCATCAGGGACAGAAACACCAACTTGAGCGATTGTCTGATCTGTGCCGTGACTTCAGATGCACGAGATCTCAATTCAGGTCTGTAGATTGTGCCATCGCTGATACAAAATCCAGAGACAAAAACCTGAGCAAGCGCCTCAGACTCGCACTTTCTTCATAACCTGAAGAGTTCTTCTCATGGTTTGTAGATCGGGCCTGCCATACCTACGTCCCCAAACCTAAGCTGAGTTTGTGTTTTCAGACTTCTGTCCTCAAAGTCCAGGGCCACACACCCTCCAGGCTGGGGCCCCTGGAGCCACACATTAGGACTGAGCCTACCAATCCATGGGAATTCTGCCCATTCTATTGTCCAAAATCGTACAAATTAGGAGAAACCTCCAAAGTCCCTGAGGCCATCCCAGTCGTGTAGGTCGCCCGGAACAAACAAGGGCTGTCTGGCACCAGCTGATAATCTACCTCCACTCATACCATAAATGGATGTCCCCAGAGGAGAAGATTGAACCAGACAGGACCCTAGGCCATAATAGGATCCATTGCCTTGGTTTACAGGCATGTCTCCTCAAAAGCCTGATTCCAATACGAGCATAGGGGTTTTGCTGAGGCACCCAGCAGAACTCATCTCGTCTCCACAAGGAAACCTGTGCATGGGAGCCATGTCCAAAGCATAGGAGAGTACTACTGGGTCCCGGTGCCACCGCCCCATTCCAAGGCTCTCATGGACACAAAAACACATTAGGACCCATCCTCAGGAAAGTCCATTTCAACTCTGCCACCCCGGTTGCTCCCGCAGAGCCATCAGATCTAAACTGTCTTGTTGCTAGGAGACAATTGGAATGCGAGGTGGGCTTCCCAGGCATCCATCCGCGAACGGTGCTCTGGAATCATTCCATATGGGATGTCCTGGAGCTGTCCAACAGGTCTCAATTGTCCCGCAGAAGGAATCCTTGAAGGGGGCATCCCACAACTCCCAACGTGGGAAAAACTCAATGGCCTCGAGATTCCGCTCCCTTCATGAAGCGGCCGTCATGCACGGAAACTCCAACCTGAGCCAACGTCTGATCCTCGCCCTGACTTCAGATGCATGATTATTGGTTCAGATCTGCAGGGGGTACCTGCCGTGCCCTCGCCCTGATACCCAAGTCTAGCTTTTCTTCTCAGACTTCCGTCCTCAACTCCTGGCCCCGAAGCCCTCAAGTTTGGCAATTCCGGACCCACAAATCAGCACTCTGCCTGCCCTCTAGAAAAAAATTATTGCCTCATGAGCTTCCCAGGCACCATCAATGAGGATAAACCTCCACAGCACTCGACTTCACCCAAATTATATAGTCTAACCTGTGCACTAATGCACTGTCGGACACAACCTGAGCCCGGACCTCCTGACCAACACCCGGATAGCAGACCGCACACTGAGCACATAAGACCCGCCATGGCCTTAGGTCATCATCTCTTCCCTACCTCTGTTTTCAGGCCTCAGAACCGAGACATTATCTCCAATCACTGCCCAGGGGTGAGTGTGATGCAGAAATCAGAACACCTCCTTACCCATGGTAAGAAACCTTGTGGTTGGCACGTTGTCCAACGTTCAGTGTAGGAGAAACCAGCATTCACCCTGAGGCCCTGCCCATTATTGAATGCGACAAGGGTATAAACACGCATTGTAACCCTCAGCATGTGTCCTGTCCTCTACTAAGTCCTCTCAGTGACTGGACCATTAGATGTCATAATGGGCTTGATATGTCCCTAGGCCTCAATTTTTAACCAGATTTCTGATTGTCAATCACCACCCCCTCAGGGCTCTACTCTGGAATCCCTCATTTGGTGGGACACCTGAGGTTAAAAAGAAAACAACATCAAAAAAAAAAAAAAAAACGGACTTCTTCCACCCCACACAGTGACCCCAAACGCTTTGGACTGGGCCAAAGCACCAGGGAGTAAGACTTGTCCATTTCCCATGAAGTCACCCAGAAATTTCACGACCATGAGTGACACGATATCCAGAGACAAACTTGAGCAAACGCCTCACACTCGCCATTTTCTTAAATCCCGAAAAGTTCTCCTCATGGTGTAGATAAGTCCTGCCATACCTATGACCTGAAACATAAGCCAAGTTTGTGTTTTCAGACAACTGTCCAAACAGCCCTAGCCTACACAACCTACAGGCTCAGGCTCCTGGAGCCAAATCTGAGGACTGTACTTGCTCTCTCCAAGGGAATTGTGTGTGCCCATTCCAATGGCCACATCCCTTCTAATAGGATAAACCTCCAAAGTCCTTGATCCATCTCATTAGTGGTGGCTTCCCAGGTAAAACCGGGGGAATCTGAGCCCATCTGAGCACCTACCTGTACTCAGACCCATAGACAGATGTCCCCATGTAAAAAGGAAAGAACAGGCCCCTAATCACTAATCATATCCATTGCTTTGGTTTCCAGGCATCTCTCCTCAGAGGCCTGGATTTCAAAACCAGCAATGGCTGTTTCTTGACTCACCCATCAGAAAACCTCTCATCTACACATGGGAAACTTGCACGTTGGAGCTGTTTTCAAAGGCTCTGTTTAGGAGAACCCTTCAGGGCCCCAGTGCCACCGCTTCATTCCAAGGTCTCCATAGACACAAAAGCACATTAGGACCCTTCCACAGGAGAGTCATTTTCAACTCAGCCTCCTCGGTTTCTCCCCTAGATCCAGCAGAACTAAACTGTCTTGTTGCTAGGAGACAATTGGAATGCGAGGTGGGCTACCCAGCCATCCATCCTTAGAACTCTGCTCAGAATCATTAGCCTGGAGCCAACAACAGGTCTCAATTGTCCTGCAGAAGACACTTTGCAGTTTTGAGCTTCTCACAATTCCCATTGTGGGAAAACCCCTTTGGCCTCATGATGCCCCCCTTCATGAAGAGCCTATCAGTGTCAGAAACTCCAACCTGAGCGATCGTCTGATCCTCGCCCTGACTTCAGATGCACGAGATCTCGATTCAGGTCTGTAGATTGTGCCTGCCATGTCCTCACCCAGAAACCTAAGCCTAGCTTGTGTTCTCAGACTCTGTCCTCAGACTACTGACCCAGAAGCCCTCCAATTTGGCAATCCAGAACTACAAAGCAGCACTCTGCCTGCCCTCCAGAAGAAAATCATTGCCCTCTGGGGCTACCAAGTAACCCCAAGTGAGGATCAACCTGCACCTACCTTGGCTGTACCCCAAATACATAGGCTGACCAGGGCACTAATGTCCTTTCTGACACAGCCTGAGCCTAGACCTCCTGGCCCCACCAAGACAGCTGGCCGCACACTGAGCACATCGAGCCGCCATGACCTTAGGACGTCATCTCTTTCCACCTCGGTTTTCAGGCTTCAGAACCTAGACCTTATCTCTATTCACTGCCCAGGCCTGAACGTAATGCAGAAATCAGAATTCCTTCCCCAGTGCAAGAAACCTTGTGGTTGGCATGTTGTCCAACGTTCAGTGTAGTTGAAACCAGTGTGGCCCATGAGGCCCCGCTCATGCTTGCTTTCCAAGCCCCCATACAGCCAATTCTCACCAGTGTTTGAGTTTTCCGGTCACCCCGCCCGTACCTGGGGCTCTCCTATGGAATCCCTTTCTTGGAGAGACACATGAGCCAGAAAACACGACTCCACCCTTCCCACAAAATGACCCCAAACTCTGGGGATCTGGGACAAATACCCAGAGAGGGATACTCGTCCATAGTCCCTGAGGCCACCTTTCCAATCCACGGCTATCCTGGACACAACATCCAGAGACAAAAGCCTGAAGGAACGCCTCCCACTCGCCCTTGTTTCAGAAGCCCAGGAGCTCCCTCTCGGGCAGTACATCCGCCTGCCATACCCTAGGCGCCACTCATAAGCTGAGTTTGTGTTTTCAGACTCCTGCGCCCAAACCTGGACCCACACAACCTCCAGGCTAGGGCCTCTGGAGCCACAGCGAAAGATTGTGCCTGCCCTCTCCAAGGAAAGTGTGCCCAATCCATTGACCACATCCCTACAGGTTAGGGAAAAGCTCCAAGGCCCCTCAGGCCATCAATAGTGTAGGCCACCCTGGACTAAGATGGGCTCTCTGACACCAGCGGAGCAACTATCTCCACTTAGACTCTCAGCCAGTGTCTCCAGAGACAGAAGGTTGAAATGGACAGGCCCCAAGGCCCTAATCTGAACCTTAGATTTGGTTTCCATTTGTCCGACCTCAAGGACTGTTTTCGTAGACCAGCACACAGGGCTTTTCTGAGGCACCAAACCAAAACTCTCTCGTCTCCACATGGGGAGCTTTCTTACTGGGGATGTATCAAACCCTTCAGGTAGGAGAGTTCCGCAGGGCCCCTGAACAACCAGCACATTCCAAGGTCTCCATGGACCCAAACGCACATTATGATGCATCCTCAGGAGAGGCCATTTCAACTCAGCCCCATGGGTAGCGTGCCCCAGAGGCAGCAGATAAAACATACCTTGTGGCTAATGGCCAATAGGAAATATGCCTGCAGTACAGGGATCCATCCTTCGAACCCTGCTCTCCAGTCCTTCCGTATGGTATGTCCTGGAGCCATGCAGCAGGACTCGAATGTCCCGCAGAAGGAAACATTGTGGTTTGGGGCAACCTCCAAACTCAGCGTGGGAAAACTTCCTTGGCCTCATGAGGCCCCTGCTTCATGAAGGTGCCATCATAGACACATACGCCAGCCTCAGCCAACATCTGATCCTCAGCCTGACTTCAGATGCAGGAGATTTTGATTCAGCCTCTGCAGAGTGGGCCTGCTCTACCCTTGGCTCCAATCCTCACCCTAGCTTGTGTTTTCAGACATCTGTCCTCACACTCCTGTCCCACAAACCCTCCCTACTGGGAATTCTGGGGCCACAATGAAGCACTCTGCCTGCCACCCAGGAGAAAAACATTGTCTATGGTGCTGCCCAGAAACCCCAAATGAGGATCAAACAGTTTGGCCCTCGTCAACACCCCAATTGCATAGGCTACCTTAAACACTGATGCTCTTTCGAAAATAGCCTGAGCCCAGACATTCCAACAGACACCGACACAGCTGGCTGCACACCCAGCACTTTGGACCCGCCACTGCCTTAGGCCACCATCCATTCCCAACTTGGGTTTTCAGTCATCGGAACCTAGACCTTATCTCCAATCCCTGCACAGGGGGGAACCTGATGCACAAGTCAGAACCCCTCCTTCCCCATGGCAAGAAACCTTGCTGCTGGCAGTGAGTCAAACCTTCAGTGTAGGAGAAAACCGCAATGCCCATGAGGCCACGACCATGCGTGAGCGCCGCCTTGGGCACCAACACACATTGTAACCCTCAGCGTGAGTTCCTTATTCAAGTAACGCCTCTCAGTGACTGGACCAAGAGCCTGCATATGTGGCTTGCCATGCACATAGGGACCCAGGACTAACTAGATGGTGTGTATTCCAATTGAGGGATCCCATTGCTTAGCTCTAGAGTCCCTCTCTTGGGGGGTCAACTGTGGCAGAAAACAGTACTCTTCCCTTCCCACAAATGAACCAAAACATTTGGGAGCTTGGACAATCCCCCGAGAGGAAGGCTTTCCTCGGCCCCTGAAGCAACCCCTACCCTGAACGGCCACTGTGAACGTAACACCCAGAGACAAAAGCCTGAGCAACTGCCTCCCACTTGCCCTCCTTTGATATCCAGAGGATCTCCCCTCACGGACTGGAGATCAGGCCTGCCATTACCTTGGCCCCTACCTGAGCCAAGTTTGCTTTTTCAGACATCTGTCCCAACAGCCCTGGCAAACACAGCCTCTAGGATGGGTCCTCTGGAGCCATACCACAGGACCGTGCCTGCTCTCTCCTGGAAAACTCTGTCCATTCCTTTGGCCACACACCTTCAGAATATGAGAAACCTCAAGGCCCCCGAGGACATCCCACTACTGGGAGCCTCCCTGGACACACAGGGGCATTCAGACACAAGCTGAGCAGCTACCTCCACGAAGGCATGCATACAGATGTCAACAGAGATAGAAGGTTGAGCCGGACAGGCCCTTAGGCCCTAATCTCAACTCTTGCTTTGGTTTCCAGGAGTCACTCCTCAGAGGCTTTGGTTCAAAGAACAGGATATGGGGCTTTCCTGAGGCGCTGAACAGAACTCCTCTCGTCTCCACATGGGAAGCTTCCTTGTAGGAGCCGTGTCAAACACCTCAGGTTGGAGAATCCTGCAGAGTCCCTGAGCCACCTCCACATTCCAAGGTCTCCCAGGCCACCAAGCCACAGTAGGACTCATCTTCAGGAGAGTCCATTTCAACTCTGCCCTCTGGGTAGCTCACCCAGGAGGCCACAGATTGAGCCAGCCTTGTCCTGACTAAAGAGTGGGAATATGAGGTGGCGTTCCCAGGCATCCATGCTTAGACACCTGCTCTTGAGTCTTTCCGTATGGGGCCTCCTGGAACCATCCAATAGGACTCAACAGTCGTGCAGAAGGAAACATTGAGGTTTGGAGTAGTTCACAAATCCCATCGTAGGCAATCCTCCCTGGCCTCATGAAGACCCCACACCCTTCAGGAAGAGGCCATGCTGGACAAAAACTCTAGGCTGAGGCACGTATCATACTTGACATGACCTCAGAGCAGGAGATTTCGATTCAGCCTCTGCAATGTGGGCCTGCCATGCCCTCGGTCCCAAACCTCAGGCTAGCTTGTGTTTTCAGACTTCCTTCCTCACACTCCTGGCAAACAAGCCCTCCGGACTTGGAACTCCAGAACCACAACCCAGCCCAGTGTCTGCCCAACGGAAGAAAAACGTTTCCCTGTTTGGCTCTCCAGAAAACCCAGATGAGGATCAACCTGCTCGGGCCTCGACGGTCCCTTAACTGGATCGGCTGCTCTGGGCACTCATGCTCTGTCTGACACAGCCTGAAGCCAGACGTCCAGACAGACAAGGAGACAGCTGTCCACACACCCAGCACTTCGGACACACCATGGTCTTATGCCGTCAATTCTTCCTAACCTTGGCTTTCAATATCTGAACCTAGACATTATATCAATTCTCCATACAGCTGGGTATCGCAGGCACAAAACAGAACTCCTCCTTCTCCATGGCTGTAAAGGTTGCTCTTGGCATGGAGTCACAATTTCAAGGTGGGAGAAACCTTTATGGCCCCTGATGCCACGCCCAAACTTGAGTGCTGCTTGGACACAAATTCACACTGTGACCCTCAGCATGAGCCCCATGTCAAAGAAAGGCCTGTCAGGGCCTGGACCAAGAGCCCACATATGGGGCTTGCCAAGCCCCTATGCACCCAATCCTCACCAGTGTTTGAGTTTTCCAGTCGCCCCGCCCGTACCTGGGGCTCTGCTCTGGAATCCCTTTCTTGGAGAGACACATGAGCCAGAAAACACGACTCCACCCTTACCACAAAATGACCCCAAACTCTTGGGAGCTGGGACAAATCCCCAGAGAGAGATACTCGTCCACAGTCCCTGAGGCCACCCCTCCTATCCATGGCTATCCCGGACACAACATCCAGAGACAAAAGCCTGAAGGAACGCCTCCCACTCGCCCTTGTTTCAGAGGCCCAGGAGCTCCCTCTCGGGCTGTACATCCGGCCTGCCATACACTAGGCGCCACGCATAAGCTGAGTTTGTGTTTTCAGACTTCTGTGCCCACAGCCTGGACCCACACAACCTCCAGGCTAGGGCCTCTGGAGCCACAGCGAAAGATTGTGCCTGCCCTCTCCAAGGAAATTGTGGCCAATCCATTGACTACAACCCTACAGGTTAGGGAAAAGCTCCAAGGCCCCTGAGGCCATCAATAGTGTAGGCCACCCTGGACTAAGAAGGGCTCTCTGACACCAGCGGAGCATTTATCTCCACTTAGACTCTCAGCCAGTGTCCCCAGAGACAGAAGGTTGAAATGGACAGGCTCCCAGGCCCTAATCTGAACCTTAGCTTTGGTTTCCATGTGTCCGTCCTCAGAGGACTGTTTTCGTAGACCAGCACACGGGGCTTTTCTGAGGCTCCAAACCAAACCTCTCTAGTCTCCACATGGGGAGCTTTCTTACTGGGGACGTATCAAACCCTTCAGGTAGGAGTGTTTCGCAGGGCCCCTGAACAACCAGCACATTCCAAGGTCTCAATGGACTCAAATGCACATTACGACGCATCCTCAGGAGAGGCCATTTCAACTCAGCCCCCTGGGTAGCGTGCCCCAGAGGCAGCAGATCAAACAAATCTTGTGGCTAATGGCTAATGGGAATGCGAGGCATGCTGTACAGGGATCCATCCTTCGAACCCTGGTCTCCAGTCCTTCTGTATCCTATGTTCTGGAGCCATGCAACAGGACTCGAATGTCCCGCAGAAGGAAACCTTGTGGTTGGGGTAACCTCCAAACTCAGCGTGGGAAAAGTTCCTTGGCCTCATGAGGCCCCCGCTTCATGAAGGTGCCATCATGGACACATACGCCAGCCTCAGCCAACGTCTGATCCTCAGCCTGACTTCAGATGCAGGAGATTTGGTTTCAGCCTCTGCAGAGTGGGCCTGCTCTGCCCTTGGCTCCAATCCACACCCAAGCTTGTGTTTTCAGACTTCTGTCCTCACATTCCGGGCCCACTAACCCACCCTCCTGGGAATTCTGGGGCCACAATGAAGCACTCTGACTGCCTCCCAGGAGAAAAACATTGTCTATGGTGCTGCCCAGAACCCCAAATGGGGACCAAACAGCTTGGCCGTCGGCAACACCCCAATTGCATAGGCTACCTTAAACACTGATGGTCTGTCGCAAATAGCCTGAGCCCAGAACTTCCTACAGACACCGACACATCTGGCTGCACCCCCAGCACATTGGACCCGCCACTGCCTTAGGCCACCATCCATTCCCAACCTGGGTTTTCAGTCATCGGAACATAGACCTTATCTTCAATCCCTGCACAGGGGTAACCGGATGCGCAAGTCAGAACCCTTCCTTTCCCATGGCAAGAAACCTTGCTGCTGGCAGTGAGTCAAACCTTCAGTGTAGGAGAAAACGGCATGGCCCATGAGGCCACGCCCATGCGTGAGGGCCAGCTTGGGCACAAAAACACCTTGTAACCCTCAGCGTGAGTACCTTATTCAAGTAACGCCACTCAGTGACTGGACCAAGAGCCCGCATATGTGGCCTGCCATGCCCATAGGCACCCAGGACTAACTAGATGGTGTGTATTCCAGTTAAGGGAAGCCAATGCTGTGATCCAGAGTCCCTCTCCTGGGGGGTCCCCTGTGGCAGAATACAGTACTCTTCCCTTCCCACAGAATGAACCCAAACACTTGGGAGCTTGGAAAATCCCCCGAGAGGAAGGGTCTTCCTCGGCCCCTGAAGCAACCCCTACCCTGAACGGCCACTGTGAACGCAACACCCAGAGACAAATCCTGAGCGACTGCGTCCCACTTGCCCTCCTTTGATATCCAGAGGATCTCCCCTCACGGACTGGAGATCAGGCCTGCCATTACCTTGGCCCCTAGCTGAGCCACGTTTGCTTTTTCAGACATCTGTCCCCACAGCCCTGGCAAACACAGCCTCTAGGCTGGGTCCTCTGGAGCCATACCACAGGACCGTGCCTGCTCTCTCCTGGAAAACTGTGTCCATTTCTTTGGCCACACACCTCCAGAATATGAGAAACCTCAAGTACATCCCACTACTGGGAGCCTCCCTGGACACACAAGGGCATTTGGACACAAGCTGAGCAGCTACCTCCACGAAGGCATGCACACAATGTCAACAGAGATAGAAGGTAGAGCCGGACAGGCCCTTAGGCCATAATCTCAACTATTGCTTTGGTTTCCAGGTGTCACTCCTCAGAGGCTTTGGTTCGAAGAACAGGATATGGGGCTTTCCTGAGGCACTGAACAGAACTCCTCTCGTCTCCACATGGGAAGCTTCCTTGTTGGAGCCGTGTCAGACACCTCAAGTTGGAGAATTCTGCAGAGTCCCTGAGCCACCTCCACATTCCAAGGTCTCCCAGGCCACCAAGCCACAGTAGGACTCATCTTCAGTAGAGTCCATTTCAACTCTCCCCTCTGGGTACCTCACCCAGGAGGCCACAGAATGAGCCAGCCTTGTCCTGACTAAAGAGTGGGAATATGAGGTGGCGTTCCCAGGCATCCATGCTTAGACACCTGCTCTCGAGTCTTTCCGTATGGGGTCTCCTGGAACCATCCAATAGGACTCGACAGTCGTGCAGAAGGAAACATTGAGGTTTGGAGTAGTTCACAAATCTCATCGTAGGCAAACCTCCATGGCCTCATGAAGCCCCCACACCCTTCAGGAAGAGGCCATGCTGGACAAAAATTCTAGCCTTAGGCTCGTCTCATAGTTGACATGACCTCAGAGCAGGAGATCTCGATTCAGCCTCTGCAGAGTGGGCCTGCCATGCCTTCGGTCACAAACCTCACGCTAGCTTGTGTTTTCAGACTTCCTTCCTCACACTCCTGGCAAACAAGCCCTCCGGACTAGGAACTCCAGAACCACAACCCAGCCCAGTGTCTGCCCAATGGAAGAAAAACGTTTCCCTGTTTGGCTCTCCATAAAACCCAGATGAGGATCAACCTGCTCGGGCCTCGACGGTACCCGAAATGGATAGGCTGCACTGGGCACTCATGCTCTGTCTGACACAGCCTGAAGCCAGACGTCCAGACAGACAAGGAGACAGCTGTCCGCACACCGCGCACTTCGGACACGCCATGGTCTTATCCCGTCACTTCTTCCTAACCTTGGTTTTCAGATATCTGAACCTAGACATTATATCAATTCTCCATACAGCTGGGTATCGCAAGCAAAAAACAGAACTCTTCCTTCCCCATGGCTGTACAGCTTGCTCTTGGCATGGAGTCACACCTTCAGGGTGGGAGAAACCTTCATGGCCCCTGATGCCACGCCCAAACGTGAGTGCTGCTTGGGCACAAATTCAAACAGTGACCCTCAGCATAACCCCCATGTCAAAGAAAGGCCTGTCAGGGCCTGGACCAAGAGCCCGCATATTGACTTGCCAAGCAACTATGCACCCAATCCTCACCAGTGATTGATTTTACCAGTCGCCCAGCCCGTACCTGGGGCTCTGCTCTGGAATCCCTTTCTTGAAGAGACACATGAGCCAGACAACATGACTCCACCCTTTCAACAAAATGACCCCAAACTCTTGGGACCTGGGACAAATCCCCAGAGAGAGATACTCGTCCAAAGTCCCTGAGGCCACCCCTCCTATCCACAGCTATCCCGGACACAACATCCAGAGACAAAAGCCTGAAGGAACGCCTCCCACTCGCCCTTGTTTCAGAGGCCCAGGAGCTCCCTCTCGGGCTGTACATCCGGCCTGCCATACCCTAGGCGCCACTCATGAGCTGTGTTTGTGTTTTAAGACTTCTGTGTCCACAGCCTGGACCCACACAACCTCCAGGCTAGGACCTCTGTAGCCACAGCGAACGATTGTGCCTGCCCTCTCCAAGGAAAGTGTGCCCAATCCATTGACAACAACCCTACAGGTTAGGGAAAAGCCCCAAGGCCCCTGAGGCCATCAATAGTGTAGGCCACCCTGGACTAAGAGGGGCTCTCTGACACCAGCAGTGCAACTATCTCCACTTAGACTCTCAGACATTGTCCCCAGAGACAGAAGGTTGAAATGGACAGGCCCCCAGGCCTTAATATGAACCTTAGCTTTGGTTTCCATGTGTCTGTCCTCAGAGGATTGTTCTCGTAGACCAGCACTAGGGGCTTTTCTGAGGCACCAAACGAAACCTCTCTTATCTCCACATGGGGAGCTTTCTTACAGGGGATGTATCAAACCCTTCAGGTAGGAGAGTTCCGCAGGGCCACTGAACAACCAGCACATTCCAAGGTCTCCAAACTCAGTGTGGGAAAACTTCCTTGGCCTCATGACACAGCTGGCTACACACCAAGCACATTGGAGCCGCCACTGCCTTAGGCCACCATCCATTCCCAACCTGGGTTTTCAGTCATCGGAACCTGGACCTTATCTCCAATCGCTGCACAGGGGGGAACCTGATGCACAAGACAGAACCCCTCCTTCCCCATGGCAAGAAACCTTGCTACTGGCAGTGAGTCAAACCTTCATTGTAGGAGAAAACGGCATGACCCATGAGGCCACGCCCATGCGTAAGGGCCGCCTAGGGCACAAACACACATGGTGACCCTCGGCGTGAGTACCTTATTCAAGTAACGCCACTCAGTGACTGGACCAAGATCCCGCATATGTGGCTTGCCATGCCCCTAGGCACCCAGGACTAACGAGATGGTGTGTATTCCAGTTGAGGGAGGCCACTGCTGTGCTCTAGAGTCCCTTTCCTGGGGGGTCCCCTGTGGCAGAAAACAGTACTCTGCCCTTCCCACAGAATGAACCCAAACACTTGGGAGCTTGGACAATCCCCCGAGAGGAAGGCTCTTCCTCGGCCCCTGAAGCAACCCCTACCCTGAATGGCCACTGTGAAGGCAGCACCCAGAGACAAAAGCCTGAGCGACTGCCTCCCACTTGCCCTCCTTTGATATCCAGAGGATCTCCCCTCACGGACTGGAGATCAGGCCTGCCATTACCTTGGCCCCTAGCTGAGCCAAGTTTGCTTTTTCAGACATCTGTCCCCAAAGTCCGGGCAAACACAGCCTCTAGGCTGGGTCCTCTGGAGCCATACCACAAGTCCGTGCCTGCTCTCTCCTTGGTAACTGTGTCCATTCCTTTGGCCACACACCTCCAGATTATGAGAAATCTCAAGGCCCCCGTGGACATCCCAATACTGGTAGCCTACCTGGACACACAGGGGCATTCAGACACAAGCTGAGCAGCTACCTCCACGAAGGCATGCATACAGATTTCAACAGAGATAGAAGGTTGAGCCGGCCAGGCCCTTAGGCCCTAATCTCAACTCTTTCTTTGTTGTCCAGGTGTCACTTTTCAGAGGCTTTGGTTCGAAGAACAGGATATGGGACTTTCCTGAGGCACTAAACAGAACTCCTCTCGACTCCACATGGGAAGCTCCCTTGTTGGAGCCGTGTCAAATACCTCAGGTTGGAGAATCCTGCAGAGTCCCTGAGCCACCTCCACATTCCAAGGTCTCCCAGGCCACCAACCCACAGTAGGACTCATCTTCAGGAGAGTCCATTTCAACTCTCCCCTCTGGGTAGCTCACCCAGGAGCCTGCAGATTGAGCCTGTCTTGTCCTGACTAAAGAGTGGGAATATGAGGTGGCGTTCCCAGGCATCCATGCTTAGACACCTGCTCTCGAGTCTTTCCATATGGGACCTCCTGGAACCATCCAATAGGACTCGACTGTCGTGCAGAAGGAAACCTTGAGGTTTGGAGTAGTTCACAAATCCCTTTGTAGGCAAACCTCCCTGGCGTCATGAAGCCCCCACACCCTTAAGGAAGAGTCCTTGTAGGACAAAAACTCTAGCCTGAGACACGTCTCATAGTTGACATGACCTCAGTGCAGGAGATCTCGATACAGCCTCTGCAGAGTGGGCCTGCTGTGCCCTCGGTCCCAAACCTCAGGCTAGCTTGTGTTTTCAGACTTCCTTCCTCACACTCCTGGCAAACAAGCCCTCCGGACTAGAAAATCCAGAACCACAACCCAGCCCAGTGTCTGCACAACGTAAGAACAACGTTTCCCTGTGGGGTTCTCCAGAAAACCCAGATTAGGATCAACCTGCTCCGACCTCGACGTTACCCGAACTGGATAGGCTGCTCTGGGCACTTATGCTCCATCTGACACAGCCTGAAGCCACACGTCCAGACAGACAAGGAGACAGCTGGCCACACACCCAGCACTTCGGACACGCCATGGTCTTATGCCATCACCTCTTCCTAACCTTGGTTTTCAAATATCTGAACCTAGACTGTATATCAATTCTCCAAACAGCTGGGATCGCAAGCACAAAACAGAACTCCGCCTTCCCCATGGCTGTAAAGCTTGCTCTTGGCATGGAGTCACACCTTCAGGGTGAGAGAAACCTTCATGGCCCCTGATTCCACGCCCAACCGTGAGTGCAGCAGAACAAATTCACACTGTGACCCTCAGCGTGAGCCCCATGTCAAAGAAAGGCCTGTCAGGGCCTGGACCAAGAGCCCACATATGGGGCTTGCCAGGCCGCTATGCACCCAATCCTCACCAGTGTTTGAGCTTTCCAGTCGCCCCGCCCGTACCGGGGGCTCTGCTCTCGAATCCCTTTCTTGGAGAGACACATGAGCCAGACAACAGGACTCCACCCTTCCCACAAAATGACCCCAAATCTTGGGAGCTGGGACAAATACCCAGAGAGGGATACTCGTTCATAGTCCCTGAGGCCACCCATCCAATCCACGGCTATCCAGGACACAACATCCAGAGACAAAAGCCTGAAGGAACGCCTCCCACTCGCCCTTGTTTCAGAGGCCCAGGAGCTCCCTCTTGGGCTGTACATCCGGCCTGCCATACCCTAGGCGCCACTCATAAGCTGAGTTTGTGTTTCCAGACATCTGTGCCCGCAGCCTGGACCCACACAACCTCCAGGCTAGCCTCCATTCCAAGGCGCTCATGGACACAAACACACATTAGGCCCCATCCTCAAGAAAGTCCATTTCAACTCAACCACCCCGGTTTCTCCCGCAGAGACATAAGATCTCAACTGTCTAGTCCCTTCACTCTTCCCCAGGGCTCTGCTTTGGAATTCCTCTTTGTTTGGGGCACCTGAGGTATCAAACCTGAAAGGAGACCTCCCATCCCACAGATTGACGAAAAACCATTGGGACCGGGCCATATCCACAGAGAGGAAGATTCGTCCATGAACCTTGAGGCCTCCCCACATTCCACGGTCATCGTTGATACAAAATCCAGAGAATAAAGCCTGAGCAAGCGCCTCAGACTCGCTCTTTCTTCATATCCTGAAGTTTTCTTCTCATGGTTTGTAGATTGGGCCTGCCATACCTACGTCCCCAAACCTAAGCTGAGTTTGTGTTTTCAGACTTCTGTCCTCAAATTCCAGGGCCACACACCCTCCAGGCTGGGGCCCCTGGAGCCTCACATTAGGACTTTGCTTACCCCATTCATGGGAATTCTGCCCATTCCATTGTCCAAAATCGTACATATTAGGAGAACCCTCCAATTCCCCGAGGCCATCCCAATAGTGTAGGTCTCCCGGGACAAACAAGGGCAGTCTGACACCAGCTGAGCGTCTACCTCCACTCATACCATACATGGATGCCCGAGAGAAGAAGATTGAACCAGACAGGACCCTAGGCCATAATCGGATCTGTTGCTTTGGTTTACAGGCATGTATCCTCAAAAGCCTGGACTCCAATACCAGCATAGGGGGTTTCCTGAGGCCCGAACCTCCTGACCAACACCCTGGCTGCTGATCGCACAATGAGCACAAAAGACCCGCCATAGCCTTAGGTCGTCATCTCTTCCCAACTGTGGTTTTCAACCTTCAGAACCTAGACCTTCTCTCCAACCACTGCCCAGGGTTGAAAATGATGCAGAAATCAGAACTCATTCCCCATGGCAAGAAACCTTGTGATTGGCATGTTGTCCAAAGTTCAGTGTAGTTGAAACCAGTGTGGCCCATGAGGCCCCGCCCATGCTCACGTTCCACATTGGTCACAAACACACATTGTGACCCTCAGCCTGAGCCCAGTCCTCAAGTAAGGCCTCTCAGTGGCTGGAGGAAGAGACAGCATATTGGGCCTGCCATGCCCCTAGGCCCCAATTTTTAACCATAGTTTGGGTTGTCCCTTCACTCTTTCCCAGGTCTCTGCTTTGGAATTCCTCTTTGGTTGGGACACCTGAGGTAACAAACCTGAAAGGTGACCTCCCATCCCACAGATTGACGGAAAACCATTGGGACCAGACCATATCCACAGAGAGGAAGATTTATCCATGGTCCATGAGGCCCCCCACATTCCACGGCCATCGTTGATACAAAATCCAGAGACAAAAGCCTGAGCATGCGCCTCAGACTCGCTCTTTCTTCATATCTTGAAGAGTTCTTCTCATGGTTCGTAGATTGGGCCTGCCATACCTACATCCCCAAACCTAAAGTGAGTTTGTGTTTTCAGACTTCTGTCCTCAAAGTCCTGGGCCGCACACCCTCCAGGCTGGGGCTTCTGGAGCCACACATTAGGACTGTGCTTACCCCATGCATGGTAATTCTGCCCATTCCATTGTCTAAAATCGTACATATTAGGAGGACCCTCCCAAGTCTCAGAGGCCATCCCAATAGTTTAGGTCTCCCGGGACAAACAAGGGCGGTCTGACACCAGCTGAGCATCTACCTCCACTCATACCATAGATGGATGTCCCCATATAAGAATTGAACCAGACAGGACCCTAGGCCATAATCGGATCCATTGCTTTGGTTTACAGGCATGTCTCCTTACAAGCCTTTATTCCAATACCAGCATAGGGGGTTTCCTGAGGCACCCATCAGAACAAATCTCGTCTCCACAAGGAAACTAGTGCATGGGACCTATGTCAAAAGCTTAGGAGCATACTTCAGGATCCCGGTGCCACCGCCCCTTTCCAAGGCCTCATGGACACAAACACACATTAGGCCCCATCCTCAGGAAAGTCCATTTTAACTCAGCCAACCTGGTTGCTCCCGCAGAGCCATCCGATCTCAACTCTCTTATTGCTAGGGGACAATTGGAATGTGAGGCGGGCTTCCCTGGCATCCTACCTCGAACGTTGCTTTGGAATCATTCCATATGTTAGGTCCTGTAGCTGCCCAAAAGGTCTCAATTGTCCCGCAGAAGGAATCCTTGAAGGGGGCACCCCACAACTCCCAACGTGGGAAAACCTCCACGGCCTTGAGACTCCGCTTCGTTCATGAAGGGGCAGTCATGCACAGAAACTACAACCTGAGCCAACGTCTGATTTACGCCCTGACTTCTGATGCATGAGATATTGGTTCATATCTGCATGGGGTACCTGCCGTGTCTCGTCCTGATTCCCCAGTCTTGCTTGTGTTCTCAGACTTCTGTCCTCATACTCCTGGCCCAGAAGCCCTCTGGTTTGTCAATTCTGGACCCACAATGCAGCACTCTGCCTGCCCTCTAGAAAAAATATCCTGCCTACTTAGCTTCACAGGCATCTCAAATGAGGATAAACCTACAGGGCACTCAAATGTACCCAAATTATATAGTCTAACCTGGGCACTAATGCACTGTCTGACACAACCTGAGCCCGACCTCCTGACCAACAACCAGGCAGCTGACCGCACACCTAGCACATCAGACCCACCATGGCCTTAGGTCATCATCTCGATCCAACTGCGGTTTTCAGGCTTCCGAACCTAGACCTTATCTACAACGACTGCCCAGGGTTGAAAATGATGCAGAAATCAGAACTCCTTCCCCATGGCAAGAAACCTTGTGATTGGCATGTTGTCGAAAGTTCAGTGTATTAAAACCAGTGTTGCCCATGTGGCCCCGCCCATGCTCGGGGGCCACATTGGTCATAAACAAACAATGTGAACCTCAGCCTGAGTCCAGTGCTAAAGTAAGGCCTCTCAATGGCTGGATGAAGAGACAGCATATTGGGCCTGCCATAACCCTAGGCCAAAATTTTTTGCCATAGTTTGGGTTGTCCCTTCACTCTTCCCCAGGGCTCTGCTTTGGAATTCCTCTTTGGTTGGGACACCTGAGGTAACAAACCTGTAAGGAGACCTCCCATACCACAGATTGACGAAAATCCGTTGGGACCGGGCCATATCCACAGAGAGGAAGATTTGTCCATGGCCCATGAGTCCTCCCCACATTCCACGGCCATAGTTGATACAAAATCCAGAGACAAAAGCCTGAGCAAGCGCCTCAGACTCGCTCTTTCTTCATATTCTGAAGAATTCTTCTCATGGTTTGTAGATTGAGCCTGCCATACCTACCTCCCCAAACCTAAGCTGAGTTTTTGTTTTCAGACTTTTGTCCTCAAATTCATGGGCCACACACCCTCCAGGCTGGGGCCCCTGGAGCCACACATTAGGACTGTGCTTACCCCATGAATGGGAATTCTGCCCCTTCCATTGTCCAAATCGTATATATTAGGAGAACCCTCCAAAGTCCCCGATGCCATCCCAATAGTGTAGGTCTCCTGGGACAAACAAGGGCGAATGACACCAGCTGAGCATCTACCTCCACTCATACCATAGATGGATGTCCCCAGAGAAGATTGAACCAGACAGGACCCTAGGCCATAATCGGATCCATTGCTTTGGTTTACAGGCATGTCTCCTCAAAAGCCTGGATTCCAATACCAGCATAGGGGGTTTCCTGAGGGTCCCATCAGAACAAATCTCGTCTCGACAAGGAAACTTGTGCATGGGAGCTATGTCAAAAGCGTAGGAGAATACTTCAGGATCCCGGAGCCACCGCCCCATTCCAAGGCCTCATGGACACAAACACACATTAGGCCCCATCCTCAGGAAAATCCATTTCAACTCAGCCACCTTGGTTGCTCCTGCAGAGCCATCAGATCTCAACTGTCTTGTTGCTAGGAGACAATTGGAATGCGAGGCGGGCTTCCCTGGCATCCATCCTTGAACGGTGCTTTGGAGTCATTCCATATGGGATGTCCTGGAGCTGCGAACGGGTCTCAATTGTCCCCCAGAAGGAATCCTTGAAGGGGGCATCCCACAACTCCCAACGTGGGAAAACCTCCATGGCCTTGAGATTCCGCTCCTTTCATGGAGGGGCAGTCATGCACAGAAACTCAAACCTGAGCCAACGTCTGATTCTCGCCGTGAGTTCAGATGCATGAGATAATGGTTCAGATCTGAAGGGGGTACCTGCCGTGCCCTCGGCCTGAAGCCCAAGTCTAGCTTCTGTTCTCAGACTTCTGTCCTCACACTCCTGGCCCAGAATCCCTCAAGTCTGGCAATTCCGGACACATATGCAGCACTCTGCCTGACATCAAGAAAAAATTTATTGCTTAATGAGCTGCCCAGGCACCTTAAATGAGGATAAACCTACACGGCACTCGACTGTACTCAAATATATATTCTAACCTGGGCATAATGCACTGTCTGACACAACCTGCCCCCAACCTCCTGACCAACACCCAGATAGCTGACTGCACACTGAGCAAATCAGACCCACCAAGGCCTTAAATTCTCATCTCTACCCAACTGCGGTTTTCAGGCTTCAGAACCTAGACCTTATCTCCAACCACTGCCCAGGGTTGAAAATGATGCAGAAATCAGAATTCCTTCCCCATGGCTAGACACCTTGTGATTGGCATGTGGTCCAATGTACAGTGTAGATGAAACCAGTGTTGCCCATGTGGCCCCGCCCATGTACGCAGGCCACATTGGTCACAAACACACATTGTGACCCTCAGCCTGAACCCAGTCCTCAAGTAAGGCTTCTAAGTGGCTGTTGAAGGTACAGCATATTGAGTCTGCCATGCCCCTAGGCCCCAATTTTTAACCAGAGTTTGGGTAGCCCCTTCACTCTTCCACAGTGCTCTGCTTTGGAATTCCTCTTTGTTTGGGACACCTGTGGTAACAAACCTGAAAGGAGACCTCCCATTAAACAGATTGACGAAAAAGAATTGGGCCATGCCTAATCCACAGAGATGAAGATTCGTCCATGGCCCATGAGGTCTCCGCACATTCCACGGCTATTCATACATAATCCAGAGACAAAAGCCTGAGCAAGCGCCTCAGACTCACTCTTTCTTCATATCTTGAAGTGTTCTTCACATGCTTTGTAGATTTGGCCTGCTATACCTACGTCCCCAAAACTAAGCTGAGTTTTTGTTTTCAGACTTCTGTCCTCAAAGTCCTGGGCCACAAACCCTCCAGGTTGTGGGCGGTCTGACACCAGCTGAGCATCTACCTACACTCATACCATAGATGGATATCCCCAAAGAAGAAGATTGAACCAGACAGGACCCTAGGCCATAATCGGATGCATTGCTTTTGTTTACAGGCATGTCTCCTCAAAGGACTGGATTCCAATACCAGCAAAGGGGGTTTCCTGAGGCACCCATTAGAACAAATCTCATCTCCACAAGGAAAGTTGTGCATGGGAGCTATGTCAAAAGCTTAGGAGAATACTTCAGGGTCATGGTGCCACCGCCCCATTCCAAGGCCCTCATGGACCCAAACACACATTAGGCCCCATCCTCAGGAAAGACCATTTCTTTTTTTTCTTTTTAAGTTTTCTTTTATTTATTTGACAGACAAAGATCACAAGCAGGCAGAGAGGCAGGCAGAGAGAGAGTAGGAGGCAGGCTCCCTGCTAAGCAGAGAGCCCGATGTGAGGCTTGATCGAGAACTCTGAGATCATGACCTCAGCCAAAGGCAGCAGCTTAACCCACTGAGCCACCCAGCAGCCCCAGGATAGTCCATTTCAATTCAGCCACCCCGGTTGCTCCCGCAGAGCCATCCGATCTCCACTGTCTTGTTGCTATTAGCCAATTGGAATGCGAGGTGGGCTTCCCTGGAATCCATCCACGAACGGTGCTCTGGAGTCATTCCATATGAGATGTACTGGAGCTGCCCAAAAGGTCTCAATTGTCCCGCAGAAGGAATCCTTGAAGGGGGCATCTGACAACTCCCAACGTGAAAAAACCTCCATGGCCTTGAGATTCCGCTCCGTTCATGAAGGGGCAGACATGCACACAAATTCCAACCTGAGCCAACGTCTGATCCTTGCCTTGACTTCAGATGCATGAGATATTGGTTCAGATCTGCAGGGGGTACCTGCCGTGCCCTCGGCCTGAAGCCCAAGTCTAGCTTGTGTTCTCAGACTACTGTCCTCACACTACTACTCAGAACCCCTCAAGTCTAGCAATTCCGGACCCACAATGCAGCACTCTGCCAGCACTCTAGAAAAAATATATTTCCTAATGAGTTTCCGAGGAATCTCAAATGATGATAAACATACACGGCACTCGACTGTACCCAAATTATGTAGGCTAACCTGGCACTAATGCACTCTGGCCCAACCTGTGCCCGAACCTCTTGACCAACACCCAGGCATCTGACCGCACACTGAGCACATCAGACCCGCCATGGCCTTAGGTCTTCATCTCCTCCCAACTGCGATTTTCAGGCTTCAGAACCTAGACCTTATCTCCAACCACTGCCCATGGTTGAAAATGATGCAGAAATCAGAACTCCTTTCCCATGGCAAGAAACCTTGTGATTGGCATGTTGTCCAAAGTTCAGTGTAGTTGAAACCAGTGTGGCCCATGATCCCCGGGGATGCTCGTTGGCTACATAGGTCACAAACACACATTGTGACCCACAGCCTGAGCCAAGTCATCAAGTAAGGCCTCTTAGTGGCTGGATGAAGTGTCAGCATATTGAGCCTGCCATGCCCCAAGGCACCAATTTTAGCCATAGTTTGGGTTGTCCCTTCACTCTTCCCCAGGGCTCTGCTTTGGATTTCCTCTTTTGTTGGGACACTGAGGTAACAAACCTGATAGGAGACCTCCCAACACACAGATTGACGAAAAACCATTGGGACCGGGCTAAATCCACAAATAGGAAGATTCGTCCATGGCACATGAGGACTCCCCACATTCCACGGCCATCGTTGATACAAAATCCAGAGACAAAAGCCTGAGCAAGCGCCTCAGACTAGCTCTTTCTTCATACCCTGAAGATTTCTTCTCATGGTCTGTAGATTGGGCCTGCCATTCCTACGTCCCCAAACCTAAGGTGAGTTTGTGTTTTCAGACTTGTGTCCTCAAAGTCCTGGGCCACACACCGTACAGGCTGGTGCCCCTGGAGCCACACATTAGGACTGGACCTACCCAATCCATGGGAATTCTGCGCATTCCATTGTTCAAAATCTTACAAATCAGGAGAACCCTCCAAAGTCCCCGAGGCCATCCCAATAGTGTAGGTCTCCCGGGACAAACAAGGGCGGTCTGACACCGGCTGAGCATCTACCTCCACTCATACCATAGATGGATGTCCCCAGAGAAGAAGATGGAACCAGACAGGACCCTAGCCCATAATCGGATGCATTGATTTGGTTTACAGGCATGTCTCCTCAAAAGACTGGATTCTAATACCAGCATAGGTGGTTTCCTCAGGCACCGATCAGAACAAATCTGTCTCCACAAGGAAACCTGTGCATGGGAGTTATGTCAAAAGCTTAGGAGAATACTTCAGGGGCCCTGTGCCACCGCCCCAATCCAAGGCCCTCATGGACACAATCACACATTAGGCCCCACCCTCAGGAAAATCCATATCAACTCAGCCACCCCGGTTCCTCCCGCAGAGCCATCCAATCTAAACTGTCTTGGTGCTAGGAGACAATTGGAATGCGAGGCGGGCTTCCCTGGCATCCATCTTGAACGGTGCTCTGGAGTCATTCCATATGGGATGTCTGGAGCTGCCAAACAGGTCTCAATTGTCCCGCTCAGACTTCTCTCCTCACACTCCTGGCCCAGAAGCCCTCAAGTTTGGCAAATCCGGACCCACAATGCAGGACTCAGCCTGCCCTCTAGAAAAAAATATATATATTGTGACCATCAGCCTGAGCAGAGTCCTCAAGTAAGGCCTCTCAGCGGCTGGATGAAGAGACAGCATATTGGGCCTGCCATGATCCTAGGCCTCAATTTTTAACCATAGTTTGGGTTGTCCATTCACTCTTCCCCGGGGCTCTGCTTTGGAATTCCTCTTTGGTTGGGACACTGAGGTAACAAACCTGAAAGGAGACCTCCCATCCCACAGCTTGACGACAAACAATTGGGAATGGGTCAAATCCGAGGAGAGGAAGATTTTTCCACGGCCCATGAGGCCTCCCCACATTCCACGGCCATCGTTGATACAAAATCCAGAGACAAAGCCTGATCAAGTGCCTCAGACTCGCTCTTTCTTCATATCCTGAAGAATTCTTTACATGGTTTATAGATTGGGCCTGCCATACCTACGTCCCCAAAACTAAGCTGAGTTTGTGTTTTCAGACTTCTGTCCTCAAAGTCCTGGGCCACACACCCTCCAGGCTGGGGCCCCTGGAGCCATACATTAGGACTGTGCCTACCCAATCCATGGGAATCTGCGCATTCCATTGTCCAAAATCGTACACATTAGGAGAACCCTCCAAAGTCCCCGAGGCCATCCCAATAATGTAGGTCTCCGGGGACAAACAAGGGCGGTCTGACACCAGCTGAGCATCTACCTCCAATTATACCATAGATGGATGTCCCCAGAGAAGAAGATTGAACCACACAGGACCCTAGGCCATAATCGGATCCATTGCTTTGGTTTACAGTCATTTCTCCTCAAAAGCCTGGATTACAATACCAGAATAGGGGTCTTCCTGTGGCACCCATCAGTACAAATCTCGTCTCCACAAAGAAAGTTGTGCATGGGTGCTATGTCAAAAGCTTAGGGGAATACTTCAGGGTCCCGGTGCCACCGCCCAATTCCAAGGCCCTCAAGGACACAAACACACATTAGGCACCATCCTCAGGAAGTCCATTTCTTTTTTTTTGTTTAAAGATTTTATTTATTTATAAGACAGACAGAGATCACAAGCAGGCAGAGAGGCAGGCAGAGAGAGAGAAGGAAGCAGGCCCGATATGAGGCTCGAAACCAGGACTCTGAGATCATGACCTGAGCCTAAGGCAGCGGCTTAATCCACTGAGCCACCCAGGAGCCCCAGGAAAGTCCATTTCAACTCAGCCACCCCATTTGTCCCCGCAGAGCCATCCGACCTAAACTGTCTTGTTCCTAGGAGACAATTGGAATGCGAGGCGGGCTTCCCTGGCATCAATCCTCGAACGGTGCTCTGGAGTCATTCCATATGGGATGTGCTGGAGCTGCCCAAAAGGTCTCAATTGTCCTGCAGAAGAAATCCTTGAAGGGGGCAGCCCACAACTCCCAACGTGGGAAAACCTCCATGGCCTTTAGATTCTGCTCCGTTCATGAAGAGGCAGTCATGCACAGAAACTCCAAACTGAGCCAACGTCTGATCTTCGCCGTGACTTCATACGCATGAGACATTGGGTCAGATCTGCAGAGGGTACCTGCCGTGGCCTCGGCCTGAAGTCCAAGTCTAGCTTGTGTTCTCAGATTTCTGTCCTCACACTCCTGGCCTAGAATCCCTCAAGTATGTCAATTCCGGACCCACAATGCAGCACTCTGCCAGCCCTCTAAAAAAAAATATCTTGCCTAATGAGCTGCCCAAGCACCTTAAATGAGTATAAACCTACACGGCACTCGACTGTACCCAAATTATATAGTCTAACCTGGGCACAAATGCACCATCAGCACCACCTGAGCACGAACCTCCTGACCAAAACCCAGGCAGCTGACCGCACACTGAGCACATCAGAACCGCCATGGCCTTAGGTCAGTGTAGTTGAAAGCAGTGTTGCCAATGTTGCCCCGCCCATGCTCGCGGGCCACATAGGTCACACACACACTGAGGTCGTCATCTCTTCCCTACTGCGGTTTTCAGGCTTCAGAACCTAGACCTTATCTCAAACCACTGCCCAGGGTAAAAATGATCAAGAAATCAGAACTCTTTCCCCGTGGTAAGAAACCTTGTAATTGGCATATTGTCCAAAGTTCAGTGTAGTTGAAATCAGTGTGGCCAATTAGGCCCCGCCCATGCTCGCGGGGCACATTGGACACAAACACACATTGTGACCCTCAGCCTGAGCCCAGTCCTCAAGTAAGGCCTCTCAGTGTCTGGATGAAGTGACAGCATATTGGGCCTGCCATGACCCTAGGCCCCAATTTTTAACCATATTTTGGGTTTTCCCTTCACTCTTCCCCAGGGCTCTGCTTTGGAATTCCTCTTTGGTTGGGACACCTGTAGTAGCAAACCTGAAAGAGGCCTCCCATCCCACAGATTGACGAAAAATATTTGGGACCGGGCCAAATCCACAAAGAGGAAGATTCGTCCATGGCCCATGAGGCCTCCCCACTTTCCACGGCCATCGTTGATACAATATCCAGAGACAAATGTCTGAACAAGCACCTCAGACTAGCTCTTTCTTCATATCCTGAAGAATTCTTCTCATGGTTTGTAGATTGGGCCTGCCATACCTACCTCCCACAACCTAAGATGAGTTTGTGTTATAAGACTTCTGTCCCCAAAGTCCTGGGCCACACACCCTCCAGGCTGGGGCCCCTGGAGGCACACATTAGGACTGTGACTACCCAATCCATGGGAAGAAGATTGAACCAGACAGGACATAGGCCATAATCAGATCCATTGCTTTGGTTTACAGGCATGTATCCTCAAAACCCTGGAAACCAACACCAGCAAAGGGGGTTTCCTAAGGCACCCATCAGAAAAAATCTCGTCTCCACTAGGAAACTTATGCATGGGAGCTAGTCAAAAGCTTAGGAGAATACTTCAGGTTCCCGGTGCCACCCCCCCATTCCAAGGCCCTCATGGACAAAAAAACACCTTAGGCCCCATTCTCAGGAAAGTCCATTTCAACTCAGCCACCCTGGTTGCTCCCGCAGAGCCATCCATTCTCAACTGTCTTTGTGCTAGGAGAAAATTGGAATGCGAGGCGGGCTTCCCTGGCATCCATCCCCGAACAGTGCTCTGGAGTCATCCATATGTGATGTCCTGGAGCTGCCCAACAGGTCTTAATTGTCCCGCACAAGGAATCCTTGAAGGGGGCATCCCACAACTCCCAACGTGGGAAAACCTCCATGGCCTTGAGATTCCGCACCGTTCATGAAGGGGCTGTCATGCACAGAAACTCCAACCTGAGCCAACGTCTGATTCTCGCCCTGACTTCAGATGCATGAGATATAGGTTCAGATCTGCAGGGGGTAAGAGCCTTCCCCTCGGCCTGAAGCCCAAGTCTAGCTTGTGTTCTCAGACTTCTGTCCTCACACTCCTAGCCAAGAATCCCTCAAGTTTTGCAATTCCGGACCCACAAGGCAACACTCTGCCTGACCTCTATAAAAAATTTTATTGCCTAATGAGCTGCCCAGGCACCTTAAATGAGGATAAACCTAAACGGCACTCCACTGTACCCAAATTATATAGTCTAAGCTGGGCACTAATGCACTGTCTGTCACCACCTGAGCCCGAACCTCCTGACCAACACCCAGGCAGATGACCGCATACTGAGCACATCAACATTCCATGGCCTTAGGTCGCCATCTCTTCCCAACTGCGGTTATCAGGCTTCAGAACCTAGACCTTATCTCCAACCACTGCCCAGGGTTGATAACGATGCAGAAAGCAGAACTCCTTCCCCATGGCAAGAAACCTTGTGATTGGCATGTTGTCCAAAGTTCAGTGTACTTGAAACCAGTGTGGCCCATGAGGCCCCATATATGCTCGAGGGCCACATACTTCAGGTTCCCGGTCCACCGCCCCATTCCAAGGCCCTCATGGACACAAACACACATTAGGCCCCATCCTCAGGAAAGACCATTTCAACTCAGCCACCCCGGTTGCTCCCGCAGAGCCATCCGATCTCCACTGTCTTGTTGCGAGGAGACAATTGGAATGCGAGGTGGGCTTCCCTGGCATTCATCCTCGAAAGGTGCTCTGGAGTCATTCCATATGGAAGGTCCTGGAGCTGCCCAACAGGTCTCAATTGTCCCGCAGAAGGAATCCTTGAAGGGGGCATCCCACAACTCCCAACATGGGAGAAACTCCATGGCCTTGAGATTCCGCTCCATTCATGAAGGTGCAGTCATGGACAGAAACTCCAAACTGAGCCAACGTCTGATCCTCGCAGTGACTTCCGATGCATGATATATTGGTTCAGATCTGCAGGGGGTACCTGCCGTGCCCACGGCCTGAAGCCCAAGTCTAGCTTGTTTTCTCAGACTTCTGTCCTCACACTCCTGGCCCAGAAGCCCTCAACTCTGGCAATTCCCGACCCTCAATGCAGCACTCTGACAGCCCTCTCGAAAAAATATTTTGCGTAATGAGCCTCCTAGGCACCTTAATGAGGATAAACCTACACGGCTCCGACTATACCCAAATTATATAGTCTAACCAGAACACTAATGCACTGTCTGACACAACCTGAGACCGAACCTCCTGACCAACACCAAGACAGCTGACCGCACACTGAGCACATCCGACCCACCATGGCCTTAGGTCATCATCTCTTCCCAACTGCGGTTCAGGCTTCAGGACCTAGACTTTATCTCCAACCACTGCCCAGGGTTGAAAATGATGCAGAAATCAGAACTCCATCCCCATGGAAAGAAACCTTGTGATTGGCATGTTGTCCAAAGTTCAGTGTAGTTGAAACCAGTGAGGCCAATGAGGCCCCGCCCAATCTCGAGGGCCACATTGGTCACAAACACACATTCTGTCCCTCAGCCTAAGTCCAGTCCTCAAGTAAGGCCTATCAGCGGCTGGATGATGAGATAGCATATTGGGCCTGCCCTGCCCATAGGCCCCAATTTTTAACCTTAGTTTGGGTTGTCCCTTCACTCTTTCCCAGGCCTCTGCTTAGGATTCCTCTTTGGTTGGGACACCTGAGGTAACAAACCTGAAAGGAGACCTCCCATCCCACAGATTGACGAAAAACAATTGGGATCGGGCCTAATCCACAGAGAGTAAGATTCATCCATGGCCCATGTGGCCTCCCCACATTCCACGGCCATCGTTGATACAAAATCCAGAGACAAATGCCTGAGCAAGCGCCTCAGACTCGCTCTTTCTTCATATCCTGAAGAGTTCTTCCTATGGTTTGTAGATTGGGCCTGCCATACCTACGTCCCCAAACCTAAGCTGAGTTTGTGTTTTCAGACTTCTGTCCTCAAAGTCCTGGGCCACACACCCTCTAGGCTAGGGCCACTGGAGCCACACATGAGCAATGTGTCTACCCAATCTATGGGAATTCTGCCCATTCCATTGTCCAAAATCGCACAAATTAGGAGAACCCTCTATAGTCCCCGAGGCCATCCCAATTGTGTAGGTCTCCCAGGACAAACAAGGGCGGTCTCACACCAGCTGAGCATCTACCTCCACTCATACCACAGATGGATGTCCCCAGAGAAGAAAATTGAACCAGACAGGACGCTAGGCCATAATCGTATCCATTGCTTTGATTTACAGGCATGTCTCCTCAAAAGCTTGGATTCCAATACCAGCGTAGGGGGTTTCCTGAGGCACCCATTAGAACAAATCTCATCTCCACAAGGAAACTTGTGCATGGGAGCTATGTCCAAATATTAGGAGAATACTTCAGGGTCCGGGTGCCCCCGCCCCATTCCAAGGCCCTCATGGACACAAACACACCTTAGACCCCAACCTCAGGAAGTCCATTACTTTTTTTTTTAAGATTTTATTTATTTATTTGACAGTCATAGATCACAAGCAGGCAGAGAGAGAGTAGGAAGCAGGCTCCCTGCTGAGCAGAGTGCCTGATGTGAGGCTCAATCCTAGGACTCTGAGATCATGACCTGAGTCGAAAGAAGTGGCTTAACACACTGAGCCACCCAGGAGCCCCACGAAAGTCCCATTAAACTCAGTCACACCGGTAGCTCCCGCAGAACCATCCAATCTAAACTGTCTTGGTGCTAGCAGACTATTGGAATGCGAAGCGGGCTTTCCTGGCATCCATCCTCGAACGGTGCTCTGGAGTCATTCCATATGGGATGTCCTGGAGCTGCCCAACAGCTCTGAATTGTCCCGCGGAAAAAATCCTTGAAGGGGGCATCCCACAACTTCCAACGTGGGAAAACCACCATGGCCTTGAGTTTCCGCTCCGTTACTGAAGGGACAGTCATGCACAGAAACTCCAACATGAGCCAACGTCTAATCATCGCCGTGACTTCAGATGCATGAGATATTAGTTCAGTTTGGGTTGTCCCTTCACTCTTCCCCAGGGCTCTGCTTTGGAATTCCTCTTTGGTTGGGACACCTGAGGTAACAAACCTGAAAGGTAAATTCCCATCCCACAGATTGATGAATAACAATGGGGACCGCGCCAAATCCACAGAGAGGAAGATTCATCCATGGCCCATGACGCCTCCCCACATTCCACGGCCATCTTGATACAAAATCAAGAAATAGCCTGAGTAGGCGCCTCAGACTCGCACTTTCTTCATATCCTGAAGAGTTCTTCTCATGGTTTGTAGATTGGGCCTGCTATACCTACGTCCCAAACCTTGGCTGAGTTTGTGTTTTCAGACATCTGTCCGAGAGGTCCTGGGCCACACACCCTCCATGTTGGGCACCTGGAGCCACATATTAGGACTGTGCCTACACAATACATGGGAATTCTGCCCATTCCATTGTGCAAAATTGTACAAATTAGGAGAACCCTCCAAAGTCCCCGAGGACATCACAATTGTGTGGTCTCCCGGGACAAACAAGGGTGGTATGACACCAGCTGAGCATCTACCTCCACTCATACCATAGATATATGTCCCCAGAGAAGAAGATTGAACCAGACAGGACACTAGGCCATAATCGGATCCATTGCTTTGGTTTACAGGCATGTCTCCTCAAAAGCCTGGATTCCAATACCAAGATAGGGGATTTCCTGAGGCACCCATAAGAACAATTCTCGTCTCCATGAGGAAACTTGTGCATGGAAGCTATGTCAAAAGCTTAGGAGAATACTTCAGGGTTCCAGTGCCACCGCCCAGGCCAAGGTCCTCATGGACACAAACACACATTAGGCCCCATCCTCAGGAAAGTCCATTTCAACTCAGCCACCCCGGTTGCTCCTGCAGAGCTATCCGATATCAAATGTCTTGTTGCGAGGAGACAATTGGAATGTGAGGCGGGTTTCCCTGGCATCCATATTCGAACTGTGCTCTGGAGTCATTCCATATGGGACGTTCTGGAGCTGCCCAAAAGGTCTCAATTGTCCCGCAGAAGAAATCCTGGAAGGGGGCATCCCACAGCTCCCAACGTGGGAAAACCTCCATGGTCTTGAGATTCAGCCATGTTCATGAAGGAGCAGTCATGCACAGAAACTCCAAACTGAGCCAACGTCTGATCCTCACTGTGACTTCAGATGCATGAGATATTGGTTCAGAACTTCAGGGGATACCTGCACTGCCCTCGGCCTGAAGCTCAAGTCTAGCTTGTGTTCTCAGACTTCTGTCCTCACACTCCTGGCCCAGAAGCCCTCAAGTTTGGCAATTCTGGACCCACAATGCAGCACTCTGCCTGCCCTCTAGAAAAAAATATATTGCCTAATGAGGTGCCCAGGCATCTTAAAGGAGGATAAAACTACAAGGCACTCGACTGTACCCAAATTATATAGTCTAACCTGGGCACTAATGCACTGTCTGACACAACCTGAGCCCGAACCTCCTGACCAACACCCAGGTAGCTGACCGCACACTGAGCACATCAGACCCGCCATGGACTTAGGTCGTGATCTCTTCCCAACTGCGGTTTTCAGGATCAAGAACCTAGACCTTATCTCCAACCACTGCCCAGGTTTGAAAATGATGCAGAAAGCAGAACTCCTTCCCCATGGCAAGAAACCTTGTGATTGGCATGTTGTCCAAAGTTCAGTGTAGTTGAAACCAGTGTGTCACATGAAGCCCCGCCCATGCTCGCGGGCCACATTGGTCACAAACACACATTGTGACCCTCAGCCTGAGCCCAGTCCTCAAGTAAGGCCTCTCAGTGGCTGGATGAAGAGACAGCATATGGGGCCTGCATTGCCACTAGGACCCAATTTTTAACCATAGTTTGGGTTGTCCCTTCACTCTTCCCCAGGTCACTGCTTTGGAATTCCTCTTTGGTTGGGACACCTGAGGTAACATACCTGAAAGGAGACCTCCCAGCCCACAGATTTACGAAAAACAATTGGGACCGGGCAAAATTCACAGCGAGGAAGATTCGTCCATGGCCCATGAGGCCTCCCCACATTCGACGGCCTTTGTTGATACAAAATACAGAGACCATAGCTTGAGCAAGCGCCTCAGACTCGCTCTTTCTTCATATCCTGAAGAGTTCTTCTCATGGTTTGTAGATGGGGCCTGATATACCTAAGTCACCAAATCAAGCTGAGTTTGTGTTTTCAGACATCTGTCCTCAAAGTACTGGGCCACACACACTCCAGGCTGGGGGCAATGGAGCCACACATTAGGACTGTGCCTACCCCATGCCAAGTCCATTGTACAATTTCGTACAAATTAGGAGAACCCTCCAAAGTCCCGAGGCCATCCCAATAGTTTAGGTCTCTGTGGACAAACAAGTGCGGTCTGACACCGTAATTGGATCCATTGCTTTGGTTTATAGGCATGTCTCCTCAAAATCCTGGATTCCAATACCAGCATAGGGGGTTTCCTGAGGCACCCATCAGAAATAATCTCGTCTCCACGAAGAATCTTGTGCATGGGACCTATGTAGGTCATGAAGGGGCAGTCATGCACAGAATCTACAACCTGAGCCCGAACCTCCTGACCAACAACCAGGCAGCTGACCGCACACTGAGCACATCAGACCCCCCAAGGCCTTAGGTCATCATCTCTTCCCAAATGCGGTTTTCAGGATTCAGAACCTAGCTGAGTTTGTGTTTTTTGACTTCTGTCCTCAAAGTCCTGGGCAACAAACGCTCCTGGCTGCGGCAGCTGTAGCCACACATTAGGACTGTGCCTACTTCACGAATGGGAATTCTGCCCATTCCATTGTCCAAAATTGTACAAATTAGGAGAACCCTCAAAGTCCCCGAGGTCATCCCAATATGTAGGTCTCCTTGGACAAACAAGGGCGGTCTGTCACCAGCTGAGCATCTACCTCCACTCATACCATAGATGGATGTCCCCAGAGAAGGAGATGGAACCAGACAGGACCCTAGGCCATAAGCGGATCCATTGCTTTGGTTTACAGGCATGTCTCCTCAAAATCCTGGATTCCAATACCAGCATAGGGGGTTTCCTGAGGCACCCATCAGAAAACATCTCGTCTCCACGAGGAAACTTGTGCATGGGACCTATGTCAAAATCTTAGGGAAATACTTGAAGTACCGGTGCCACCGCCCCATTCCAAGGTCCTCATGGACACAAACACACATTAGGCCCCATGCTCAGGAGATGTCCATTTCAAATGAACCACCCCGGTTGCTCCCGCAGAGCCATCCGATCTCCATTGTCTTGTTGCTAGGAGACAATTGGAATGCGAGGCGGGCTTCCCTGGCTTCCATCCTCGAACGGTGCTCTGGAGTCATTCCATATGGAATGTTTTGGAGCTGCCCAACAGGTCTCAATTGTGCCGCAGAAGGAATCCTTGAAGGGGGTATCCCACAACTCCCAACGTGGGAAAACCTCCATGGCCTTGAGATTCCTCTCCGTTCATGAAGGGGCAGTCATGCACAGAAACTACAACCTGAGCCAACGTCTGATCCTCGCTGTGGCTTGAGATGCATGAGATATTGTTTCAGATGTGCAGGGGGTACCTGCCTTGCCCTCGGCCTGAAGCCCAAGTCTAGCTTGTGTTCTCAGACTTCTGTCCTCACACTACTGAACCAGAAGCCCTCAAGTTTGGCAATTCCGGACCCACAATGCAGCACTCTGCCTGCCCTCTAGAAAAAATATCATTTTAAAGAGCTACCCAGGCACATCAAATGAGGATCAACCTACACGGCACTCGAATGTACCCAAATTATATAGACTAACCTGGGCACTAATGCACTGTCTGACACAACCTGAGCCCGAACCTCCTGACCAACAACCAGGCAGCTGACCGCACACTGAGCACATCAGACCCACCATGGCCTTAGGTCATCATCTCTTCCCAACTGCGGTTTTCTGGTTCCCGTACCTAGACCTTATCTCCAACCACTGCCCAGGGATGAAAGTGATGCAGAAATCAGAACTCCTTCCCCATGGCAAGAGACCTTGTGATTGGCATATGGGGCCTTCCATGCCGCTAGGCCCCAAATTTTAACCATAGTTTTGGTTGTCCCCTCACTCTTCCCCAGGGCTCTGCTTAAGAATTCCTCTTTGCTTGGGACACCTGAGGTAACAAACCTGAAAGGAGACCTCCCGTCCCACAGATTGACGAAAAACAATTGGGACCGGGCCAAATCCCAAGAGAGGATGTTTTGTCCATGGCCCATGAGGCTTCCCCACATTCCACGGCCATCGTTGATACAAAATCCAGAGACCAAAGCCTGAGCAAGCGCCTCAGACTCGATCTTTCTTCATATCCTGAAGAGTTCTTCTCATGGTTTGTAGATTGGGCCTGCCATACCTACGTCCCCAAATCTAAGCTGAGTTTGTGTTTTCAGACTTCTGTCCTCAAAGTCCTGGGCCACACACCCTCCAGGCTGGGGACCCTGGAGCCACACATTTGGACTGTGCCTAATTCATGCATGGGAATTCTGCCCATTCCATTGTCCAAAATTGTACAAATTAGGAGATCCCTCCAAAGTCCCCGAGGCCATCCCAATATGTAGGTCTCTTTGGACAAACAAGGGCGGTCTGACACCAGCTGAGCAACTAGCTCCACTCAAACCATAGATGGATGTCCCCAGAGAAGGAGATGGAACCAGACAAGACCCGTGCCATAATCGGATCCATTGCTTTGGTTTACACACATGTGTCCGCAAAATCCTGGATTACAATAGCAGCATAGGGGGTTTCCTGAGTCACCCATCAGAAAACATCTCGTCTCCATGAGGAAACTTGTGCATGGGACCTATGTCAAAATCGTAGGAGAATACTTCAGAGTCCCAGTGCCACCGCCCCATTCCAAAGTCCTCATGGACACAAACACACATTAGGCCCCATGCACAGGAAAGTCCATTTCAACTCAGCCACCCCGGTTGCTCCCGCAGAGCCATCCGATCTCCACTGTCTTGTTGCTAGGAGAGAATTGGAATGCGAGGCGGGCTTCCCTGGCATCCATCCTCGAACGGTGCTCTGGAGTCATTCCATATGGGATGTTTTGGAGCTGCCCAACAGGTCTCAATTGTCCCACAGAAGGAATCCTTGAAGGGGGCATCCCACAACTCCCAAGGAGGAAAAACCTGCATGGCCTCGAGATAACTCTCCGTTCATGAAGGGCAGTCATGCACAGAAACTACAACCTGAGTCAACGTCTGATCCTGCCGTGACTTCAGATGCATGAGATATGGGTTCAGATATGCAGGGGGTACCTGCCTTGCCCTCGGTGACGCCCAAGTCTAGCTTGTGTACTCAGACTTCTTTCCTCACACTACTGAACCAAAAGCCCTCAGTTTTGCAATTCCGGGCCCACAATGCAGCAATCTGCCTGCTCTCTAGAAAAAAATATCTTGCCTAATGAGCTGCCCAGGCTCCTCAAATGAGGATCAAACTACACGGCACTCGACTGTACCCAAATTATATAGTCTAACCTGGGCACTAATGCACTGACTGACACAACCTGAGCCCGAACCTCCTGACCAACAACCAGGCAGCTGACCACACACTGAGCACATGAGACCAACCATGGCCTTAGGTCATCATCTCTTCTCAACTGCGGTTTTCAGGATTCAGAACCTAGACCTTATCTCCAACCACTGCCAATGGTTGAAAATAATGCAGAAATCAGAACTCCTTCACCATGGCAAGAGAACTTGTGATTGGCATGTTGTCCAAAGTTCAGTGTAGTTTAAACCAGTATGGCCCATGAGGCCCCGCCGATGCTCGCGGGCCACATTGGTCACAAACACATATTGTGACCCTCAGCCTGAGCCCAGTCCTCAAGTAAGGCCTCTCAGGGGCTGGATGAAGAGACAGCATATGGGGCCTGCTATGCCTCTAGGACCCAAATTTTAACCATAGATTGGGTTGTCCCTTCACTCTTCCCCAGGGCTCTGCTTTGGAATTCCTCTTTGGTTGGGACACCTGAGTTAACAAACCTGAAAGGAGACCTCCCGTCCCACAGATTGACGATAAACAATTGGGACCAGGCCAAATCCCAAGAGAGGAAGTTTCGTTCATGACCCATGAGGCTTCCCCACATTCCACGGCCATCGTTGATACAAAATCCAGAGACCAAAGCCTGAGCAAGCGCCTCAGACTCGCTCTTTCTTCATATCCTGAAGAGTTCTTCTCATGGTTTGTAGATGGGGCCTGCCATACCTCCGTCCCCAAACCTAAGCTGAGTCTGTGTTTTCCGACTTCTGTCCTCAAAGTCCTGGGCCACTCACCCTCCAAGCTGGCGCCCCTGGAGCCACACATTAGGACTGTGCCTACTTCATGCATGGGAATTCTGCCCATTCCATTGTTCAAAATTGTACAAATTAGGAGATCCCTCCAAAGTCCCCGAGGCCATCCCAATATGTAGGTCTCTTTTGACAAACAAGGGCAGTCTGACACCAGCTGAGCAACTAGCTCCACTCAAACCATAGATGGATGTCCCCAGAGAAGGAGATAGAACCAGAAAGGACCCTAGGCCATAATCGGATCCATTGCTTTGGTTTAAAGGCATGTCTCCTCAAAATCCTGGATTCCAATACCAGCATAGGGGGTTTCCTGAGGCACCAATCAGAAAACATCTGGTCTCCACGAGGAAACTTGTGCATGGGACCTATGTCAAAATCTTAGGAGAATACTTCAGAGTCCCGGTGCCACCGCCCCATTCCAAGGTCCTAATGGACACAACCACACATTAGGCCCCATATTCAGGAGCTGTCCATTTCAAATCAACCACCCAGGTTGCTCCAGCAGAGCCATCCCATCTCCACTATCTTGTTGCTAGGAGACAATTGGAATGCGAGGCGGGCTTCCCTGGCATCCATCCTCCAATGTTGCTCAGGAGTCATTCCATATGGGATGTTTTGGAGCTGCCCAACAGGTCTCAATTGTGCCGCAGAAGGAATCCTTGAAGGGGGCATCCCACAACTCCCAACGTGGGAAAACCTCCATGGCCTTGAGATTCCTCTCCGTTCATGAAGGGTCAGTCATGCCCAGAAACTACAACCTGAGCCAACGTCTGATCCTCGCCGTGACTTCAGATGCATGAGATATTGGTTCAGATGTGCAGGGGGTACCTGCCTTGCCCTCGGCCTGAAGCCCAAGTCTAGCTTGTGTTCTCAGACTTCTGTCCTCACACTACTTAACCAGAATCCCTCAAATTTCTCAATTCCGGGCCCACAATGCAGCACGCTGCCTGCCCTCTAGAAAAAATATCTTGCCTAATGAGCTGCCCAGGCTCCTCAAATGAGGATCAACCACTCGACTGTACCCAAATTATAAAGTCTAACCTGGGCACTAATGCACTGTCTGACACAACCTGAGCCCGAACCTGCTGACCAACAACCAGGCAGCTGACCGCACACTGAGCACATCAGACCCACCATGGCCTTAGGTCATCATCTCTTCCCAACTGCGGTTTGCAGGATTCAGAACCTAGACCTTATCTCCAACCACTGCCCATGGTTGAAAATGATGCAGAAATCAGAACTCCTTCCCCATGGCAAGAGACCTTGTGATTGGCATGTTGTCCAAAGTTCAGTGTAGTTGAAAACAGTGTGGCCCATGAGGCCTCGCCCATGCTCACGGGCCACATTGGTCACAAACACCTTTTGTGACCCTCAGCCTGAGCCCAGTCCTCAAGTAAGGCCCCTCAGTGGCCGGATGAAGGGACAGCGTATGGGGCCTGCCATGCCCCTAGGCCCCAAATTTAACCATAGTTTTGGTTGTCCCTTCACTCTTCCCCAGGGCTCTGCTTTGGAATTTCTCTTTGGTTGGGACACCTGAGGTAACAATTGGGACCGGGCAAAATCCACAGAGAGGAAAATTCATCCATGGCCCATGAGGCCTCCCATCATTCCACGGCCATCGTTGACAAAAAATCCAGAGACCAAAGCCTGAGCAAGCGCCTCAGACTCGCTCTGTCTTTAATCCTGAAGAGTTCTTCTCATGGTTTGTAGATCGGGATTGCCATACCTACGTCCCCAAACCTAAGCTGAGTTTGTGTTTTCAGACTTCTGTCCTCAATGTCCTGGGCCACACACCCTCCAGTATAGGGCCCCTGGAGCCACACATTTGCACTGTGCCTACCCCATGCATGGTAATTCTGGCCATTCCATTGTCCAAAATTGTACAAATTAGGATAACCCTCAAAAGTCCCCGAGGCCATCCCAATATGTAGGTCTCTGTGGACAAACAAGGGCGGTCTGACACCAGCTAAGCATCTACCTCCACTCATACCATAGATGGATGTCCCCAGAGAAGGAGATGGAAACAGACAGGACCCTAGGCCATAATCGGATCCATTGCTTTGGTTACAGGCATGTCTCCTCAAAATCCTGGGTTCCAATACCAGCATAGGGGGTTTCCTGAGGCACCCATCAGAAAACGTCTTGTCTCCACGAAGAAACTTGTGCATGGGACCTATGTCAAAATATTAGGAGAATACTTCAGAGTCCTGGTGCCACCGCCCCATTCCAAGGTCCTCATGGACAAAAACAAACATTATGCCCCATGCTCAGGAGCTGTCCATTTCAAATCAGCCATCCCGGTTGCTCCCGCAGAGCCATCCGATTTCAACTGTCTTGTTGCTAGGAGACAATTGAAATGCGAGGCGGGCTTCCTTGGCATCCATCCTCGAACGGTGCTCTGGAGTCATTCCATATGGGATGTTTTGGAACTGCCCAACAGGTCTCATTGTCCCGCAGAAGGAATCCTTGAAAGGGGCATTCCACAACTCCCAACGTGGGAAAACCTCCATGGCCTTGAGATTCCTCTCCGGTCATGAAGGGTCAGTCATGCACAGAAACTACAACCTGAGCCAACGTCTGATCCTCGCCGTGACTTCAGATGCATGAGATATTGGTTCAGATGTGCAGGGGGTACCTGCCTTGCCCTCGGCCTGAAGCCCAAGTCTAGCTTGTGTTCTCAGACTTCTGTCCTCACACTACTTAACCAGAAGCCCTCAAATTTCTCAATTCCGGGCCCACAATGCAGCACGCTGCCTGCCCTCTAGAAAAAATATCTTGCCTAATGAGCTGCCCAGGCTCCTCAAATGAGGATCAACCTACCCGGCACTCAACCTTACCCAAATTATATAGTATAACCTGGGCACTCATGCACTGTCTGACACAACCTGAGCCCGAACCTCCTGACCAACAACAGGGCAGCTGACCGCACAGTGAGAACATCAGACCCACCATGGCCTTAGGTCATCATCTCTTCCCAACTGCGGTTTTCAGGATCCACAACCTAGACCTTATCTCCAACCACTGCCAATGGTTGAAAATGATGCAGAAATCAGAACTCCTTCCCTATGGCAAGAGACCTTGTGATTGGCATGTTGTCCAAAGTTCAGTGTAGTTGAAACCAGTGTGGCCCATGAGGCCTCGCCCATGCTCGCGGGCCACATTGGTCACAAACACACATTGTGACCCTCAGCCTGAGCCCAGTCCTCATGTAAGGCCTCTCAGGGGCTGGATGAAGAGACAGCATATGGGGCCTGCCATGCCCCTTCGCCCCAAATTTTAACCATAGTTTGGGTAGTCCCCTCACTCATCCCCAGGGCTCTGCTTTGGAATTCCTCTTTGGTTGGGACACCTGAGGTTTCTAATCCGAAAGGAGACCTCCAATCCCACAGATTGACGAAAAACAATTGGGACCGGGCTAAATCCCAAGAGAGGAAGTTTCATCCAAGGCCCATGAGGCTTCCGCACATTCCACGGATATCGTTGACACATAATCCAGAGACCAAAGCCTGAGCAAGCGCCTCAGACTCGCTCTTTCTTCATATCCTGAAGAGTTCTTCTCATGGTTTGTAGATTGGGCCTGCCATACCTATGTCCCAAAACCTAAGCTGATTCTGTGTTTTCCGACTTCTGTTCTCAAAGTCCTGGGCCACACACCCTCCAGGATGGGGCCCCCGGAGCCACACATTTGCACTGTGCCTATTTCATGCATGGGAATTCTGCCCATTCCATTGTCCAAAATTGTACAAATTATGAGATCCCTCCAAAGTCCCCGAGGCCATCCCAATATGCAGGTCTCTTTGGACAAACAAGGGCGGTCTGACACCAGCTGAGCAACTAGCACCACTCAAACCATAGATGGATGTCCCCAAAAAAGGAGATGGAACCGGACAGGACCCTAGGCCATAATCGGATCCATTGCTTTGCTTTAAAGGCATGTCTCCTCAAAATCCTGGATTCCAATACCAGCATATTGGGTTTCCTGAGGCACCCATCAGAAAAAAACTCATCTCCCCGAAGAAACTTGTGCATGGGACCTATGTCAAAATCTTAGGAGAATACTTCAGAGTCCCGGTGCCACCGCCCGATTCTAAAGTCCTAATGGACACAACCACACATTAGGCCCCATATTCAGGAGCTGTCCATTTCAAATCAGCCACACAGGTTGCTCCCGCAGAACCATCCCATCTCCACTTTCTTGTTGCTAGGAGACAATTGGAATGCGAGGCGGGCTTCCCTGGCATCCATCCTCGAACTGTGTCTGGAGTCATTCCATTTGGCATGCTTTGGAGCTGCCCAACAGGTCTCAAATGTCCCGCAGAAGGAATCCTTGAAGGGGGCATCCCACAACTCCCAACGAGATAAAACCTCCATGGCCTTGAGATTTCTCTCCGTTCATGAAGGGTAGTCATGCACAGCAACTACAACCTGTCTCAACGTCTGATACTGCCGTGACTTTAGATGCATGAGATATTGGTTCAGATGTGCAGGGGGTACCTGCCTTGCCCTCGGCCTGAAGCCCAAGTCTAGCTTGTGTTCTCAGACTTCTGTCCTCACACTACTGAACCAGAAGCTTTCAAGTTTGGCAATTCAGGACCCACAATGCAGCACTCTGCCTGCTGTCTAGAAAAAATATCTTGCCTAAAGAGCTGCCCAGGCACCTCAAATGAGGATCAACCTACACGGCACTCGACTGTACCCAAATTATATAGTCTAACCTGGGCACTAATGCACTGTCTGACACAACCTGAGCCCGACCTCCTGACCAACAACCAGGCAGCTGACCGCACACCTAGCACATCAGACCCACCATGGCCTTAGGTCATCATCTCGTTCCAACTGCGGTTTTCAGGCTTCCGAACCTAGACCTTATCTACAACGACTGCCCAGGGTTGAAAATGATGCAGAAATCAGAACTCCTTCCCCATGGCAAGAGACCTTGTGATTGGCATGTTGTCCAAAGTTCAGTGTAGATGAAAACAGTGTAGCCCATGAGGACCCGCCCATGCTCACAGGCCACATTGGTCACAAACAAACATTGTGACCCTCAGCCTGAGCCCAGTCCTCAAGTAAGGCCTCTCAGGGGCTGGATGAAGAGACAGCATATGGGGCCTGCCATGCCCCTAGGCCCCAAATTTTAACCATAGTTTGGGTTGTCCCTTCACTCTTCCCCAGGGCTCTGCTTTGGTATTCCTCTTTGGTTGGGACACCCGAGTTAACAAACCTGAAAGGAGACCTCCCGGCCCACAGATTGACGAAAAACAATTGGGACCGGGCCAAATCCCAAGAGAGGAATTTTCGTCCATGGCCCATGAGGCTTCCCCACATGCCACGGCCATCGTTGACACAAAATCCAGAGACCAAAGCCTGAGCAAGCGCCTCAGACTCGTTCTTTCTTGATATCCTGAAGAGTTATTCTCATGGTTTGTAGATTGGGCCAGCCATACCTACGTCCCCAAACCTAAGCTGATTCTGTGTTTTCCGACTTCTGTCCTCAAAGTCCTGGGCCACATTCCCTCCAGGTTGGGGCCCCTGGAGCCACACATTAGGACTGTGCCTACTTCATGCATGGGAATTCTGCCCATTCCATTGTCCAAAATTGTACAAATTAGGAGATCCCTCCAAAGTCCCCGAGGCCATCCCAATATGTATGTCTCTTTGGACAAACAAGGGCGGTCTGACACCAGCTGAGCAACTAGCTCCACTCAAACCATAGATGGATGTCCCCAGAGAAGGAGATGGAACCAGAAAGGACCCTAGGCCATAATCTGATCCATTGCTTTGGTTTACAGGCACGTCTCCTCAAAATCCTGGATTCCAATACCAGCATACGGGGTTTCCTGAGGCACCCATCAGAAAACATCTCGTCTCCATGAGAAAACTTGTGCATGGGACCTATGTCAAAATTGTAGGAGAATACTTCAGAGTCCCAGTGCCACCGCCCCATTCCAAAGTCCTCATGGACACAAACACACATTAGGCCCCATGCACAGGAAAGTCCATTTCAACTCAGCCACCCCGGTTGCTCCCGCAGAGCCATCCGATCTCCACTGTCTTGTTGCTAGGAGACAATTGGAATGCGAGGCGGGCTTCCCTGGCATCCATCCTCCAACGGTGCTCAGGAGTCATTCCATATGGGATGTTTTGGAGCTGCCCAACAGGTCTCAATTGTGCCGCAGAAGGAATCCTTGAAGGGGGCATCCCACAACTCCCAACGTGGGAAAACCTCCATGGCCTTGAGATTCCTCTCCGTTCATGAAGGGTCAGTCATGCACAGAAACTACAACCTGAGCCAACGTCTGATCCTCGCCGTGACTTCAGATGCATGAGATATTGGTTCAGATGTGCAGGGGGTACCTGCCTTGCCCTCGGCCTGAAGCCCAAGTCTAGCTTGTGTTCTCAGACTTCTGTCCTCACACTACTTAACCAGAAGCCCTCAAGTATGGCAATTCCGGGCCCACAATGCAGCACTCTGCCTGCCCTCTAGAAAAAATATCTTGCCTAATGAGCTGCCCAGGCTCCTCAAATAAGGATCAACCTACACGGCACTCAACTGTACCCAAATTATATAGTCTAACCTGGGCACTCATGCACTGTCTGACACAACCTGAGCCCGAAGCTCCTGACCAACAACCAGGCAGCTGACCGCACACTGAGAACATCAGACCCACCATGGCCTTAGGTCATCATCTCTTCCCAACTGCGGTTTTCAGGATCCACAACCTAGACCTTATCTCCAACCACTGCCAATGGTTGAAAATGATGCAGAAATCAGAACTCCTTCACTATGGCAAGAGACCTTGTGATTGGCATGTTGTCCAAAGTTCAGTGTAATTGAAACCAGTGTGGCCCATGAGGCCTCGCCCATGCTCGCGGGCCACATTGGTCACAAACACACATTGTGACCCTCAGCCTGAGCCCAGTCCTCATGTAAGGCCTCTCAGGGGCTGGATGAAGAGACAGCATATGGGGCCTGCCATGCCCCTACGCCCCAAATTTTAACCATAGTTTTGGTAGTCCCCTCACTCATCCCCAGGGCTCTGCTTTGGAATTCTTCTTTGGTTGGGACACCTGAGGTAACAAACCTGAAAGGAGACCTCCAATCCCACAGATTGACGAAAAACAATTGGGACAGGGCCAAATCCACAGAGAGGAATATAAGTCCATGGCCCATGAGGCTTTCCAACAATCCACAGCCATGGTTGACACAAAATCCACAGACCAATGCCTGAGCAAGCGCCTCAGTCTCGCTCTGTCTTTGATCCTGAGGAGTTCTTCTCATGGTTTGTAGATCGGGACTGCCATACCTACGTCCCCAAACCTAAGCTGAGTTTGTGTTTTCAGACTTCTGTCCTCAATGTCCTGGGCCACACACCCTCCAGACTAGGGCCCCTGGAGCCACACATTAGGACTGTGCCTACCCCATGCATTGTAATTCTGCCCATTCCATTGTCCAAAGTTGTACAAATTAGGGTAACCCTCAAAAGTCCCCGAGGCCATCCCAATATGTAGGTCTCTGTGGACAAACAAGGGCGGTCTGACACCAGCTAAGAATCTACCTCCACTCATACCATAGATGGATGTCCCCAGAGAAGGAGATAGAACCAGACAGGACCCTAGGCCATAATCGGATCCATTGCTTTGGTTACAGGCATGTCTCCTCAAAATCCTGGATTCCAATACTAGCATAGGGGGTTTCCTGAGGCACCCATCAGAAAACATCTCGTCTCCACGAAGAAACTTGTGCATGGGACGTATGTCAAAATCTTAGGAGAATACTTCAGAGTCCCGGTGCCACCGCCCCATTCCAAGGTCCTCATGGACACAAACAAACATTATGCCCCATGTTCAGGAGCTGTCCATTTCAAATCAGCCATCCCGGTTGCTCCTGCAGAGCCATCCGATCTCAACTGTCTTGTTGTTAGGAGACAATTGGAATGCGAGGCGGGCTACCCTGGCATCCATCCTCGAACGGTGCTCTGGAGTCATTCCATATGGGATGTTTTGGAGCTGCCCAACAGGTCTCAATTGTCCCGCAGAAGGAATCCTTGAAGGGGGCATTCCACAAGTCCCAACGTGGGAAAACCTCCATGGCCTTGAGATGTCTCTCCGTTCATGAAGGGGCAGTCATGAACAGAAACTACAACCTGAGCCAACGTCTGATCCTCGCCGTGACTTCAGATGCATGAGATATTGGTTCAGATGTGCAGGGGGTACCTGCCTTGCCCTCGGCCTGAAGCCCAAGTCTAGCTTGTGTTCTCAGACTTCTGTCCTCACACAACTGAACCAGAAGCTCTCAAGTTTGGCAATTCAGGACCCACAATGCAGCACTCTGCCTGCGATCTAGAAAAAAATATCTTGCCCAATGAGCTGCCAGGGCACCTCAAATGAGAATCAACTTACACGGCACTCGACTGTACCCAAATTATAAAGTCTAACCTGGGCACTAATGCACTGTCTGACACAACCTGAGCCCGAACCTCCTGACCAAAAACCGGGCAGCTGACCGCACACTGAGCACATCAGACCCACCATGGCCTTAGCTCATCATCTCTTCCCAACTGCGGTTTTCAGGCTTCCGAACCTAGACCTTATCTCCAACCACTGCCCAGGGTTGAAAATGATGCAGAAATCAAAATCCTTCACCATGACAAGAGATCTTGTGAATGGCATGTTGTCCAAAGTTCAGTGTAGATGAAACCAGTGTGGCCCATGAGGCCCCGCCCATGCTCGTGAGCTACATTGGTCACAAACACACATTGTAACCCTCAGCCTGAGCCCAGTACTCATGTAAGGCCTCTCAGTGGCTGGTGAAGAGACAGCATATGGGGCCTGCCATGCCCCTAGGCCCCAAATTTTAACCATAGTTTGGGTTGTCCCTTCACTCTCCCCACGGCTCTGCTTTGGAATTCCTCTTTGGTTGGGACACCTGAGGTAACAAACCTGAAAGGAGACCTCCCATCCCACAGATTGACGAAAAACAATTGGGACCGGTCCAAATCCACAGAGAGGAAGATTCGTCCATGGCCCATGAGGTCTCCCCACATTCCACGGCCATCGTTGACACAAAATCCAGACCAAAGCCTGAGCAAGCACCTGAGACTCGCTCTTTCTTCATGTCCTGAAGAGTTCTTCTCATGGTTTTTAGATTGGGCCTTCCATACCTACGTCCCCAAACCTAGCTGAGTCTGTTTTCAGACTTCTGTCCTCAAAGTCCTGAACCACACACCCTCCAGGCTGAGGACCCTGGAGCCACACATTAGGACTGTGTCTACCCCATGCATGGGAATTCTGCCCCTTCCATTGTCCAAAATTGTACAAATTAGGAAAACCCTCCAAAGTCCCCGAGGCCATCCCAATATCTAGGTCTCTGTGGACAAACAAAGGCGGACTGACACCAACTTAGCATCTACCTCCACTCATACCATAGATGGATGTCCCCAGAGAAGGATATGGTACCAGACAGGACCCTAGGCCATAATCGGATCCATTGCTTTGGTTTACAGGCATGTCTCCTCAAAATCCTGGATTCCAATACCAGCATAGGGGGTTTCCTGAGGCACCCATCAGAAAAATACTCTTCTCCACGAAAAACTTGTGCATAAGACCTATGTCAAAATCTTAGGAGAATACTTCAGAGTCCTGGTGCCACCGCCCCATTCCAAGTTCCTCATGGACACAAACACACATTAGGCCCATGCTCAGGAAAGTCCATTTCAACTCAGCCACCCCGGTTGCTCCCGCAGAGTCATCCAATCTCAACTGTCTTGTAGCTAGGAGACAATTGGAATGCGAGGAGGGCTTCCCTGGCATTCATCCTCGCACGGTGCTCTGGATATATTCCATAAGGGATGTGGTGGTGCTGCCCAACAGGTCTCAATTGTGCCGCAGAAGGAATCTTTGAAGGGGGCATCCCACAACTCCCAACGTGGGAAAACCTCCATGGCCTTGAGATTCCTCTCCGTTCATGAAGGGGCAGTCATGCACAGAAACTACAACCTGAGCCAACGTCTGATCCTCTCCGTGACTTCAGATGCATGAGATATTGGTTCAGATGTGCAGGGGGTACCTGCCTTGCCCTCGGCCTGAAGCCCAAGTCTAGCTTCTGTTCTCAGATTTCTGTCCTCACACTACTGGCCCAGAAGCCCTCAAGTTTGGCAATTCCCGACCCACAATGCAGCACTGTGCCTGCCCTCTAGAAAAAATATCTTGCCTAATGAGCTGCCCAGGCACCTCAAATGAGGATCAACCTACAGGGCACTCGACTGTACCCAAATTATATAGTCTAACCTGGGCACTAGCACTGTCTAACACAAACTGAGCCCGAACCTCCTGACCAACAACCAGGCAGCTGACCGCACACTGAGCACATCACACCCACCATGGCCTTAGTTCATCTTCTCCTCCCAACTGCGGTTTTCAGGCTTCCGAACCTAGACCTTATCTCCAACCACTGCCCAGCGTTGAAAATGATGCAGAAATCAGAACTCCTTACCCATGGCAAGAGACCTTTTGATTGGCATGTTGTCCAAACTTGAGTGTACTTGACCAGTGTGGCCCATGAGGCCCCGCCCATGCTCGCGAGCCACATTGGTCACAAACACACATTGTAACCCTCAGCCTGAGCCCAGTCCTCAAGTAAGGCCTCTCAGTGGCTGGTGAAGATAGAGCATATGGGGCCTGCCATGCCCCTAGGCCCCAAATTTTAACCATAGTTTGGGTTGTCCCTTCACTCTTGCCAGGGCTCTGCTTTGGAATTCCTCTTTGATTGGGACACCTGAGGTAACAAACCTGAAAGGAGACCTCCCATCCCACAGATTGACGAAAAACAATTGGGAATGGGCCAAATCCACAGAGAGGAAGATTCGTCCATTGCCCATGAGGCCTCCCCTCATTCCACGGACATCGTTGACACAAAATCCGGAGACCAAAGCCTGAGCAAGCGCCTCAGACTCGCTCTTTCTTCATATCCTGAAGAGTTCTTCTCATGGTTTGTAGATTGGGTCTGCCATACCTATGTCCCCAAACCTAAGCTGAGTCTGTGTTTTCAGACTTCTGTCCTCAAAGTCCTGGGCCACACACCCTCAAGGCTGGGGCCTCTGGAGCCACACATTAGGACTGTGCCTACCCCATGCATGGGAATTCTGCCCATTCCATTGTCCAAAATTGTACAAATTAGGAGAACCCTCCAAAGTCCCCGAGGCCATCCCAATATGTAGGTCTCTGTGGACAAACAAGGGCGGTGTGACACCAGCTGAGCATCTACCTCCACTCATTCCATAGATGGACGTCCCCAGAGAAGGAGATGGTACCAGACAGGATCGTAGACCATAATCGGATCCATTGCTTTGGTTTACAGGCATTCTCCTCAAAAGCCTGGATTCCAATACCAGTATAGGGGGTTTCCTGAGGCACCCATCAGAAAAAATCTCGCCTCCACGAGGAAACTTGTGCATGGGACCTATGTCAAAACCTTAGGAAAATACTTCAGAGTCCCGGTGCCACCGCCCCATTCCAATGTCCTCATGGACACAAACACACATTAGGCCCCATACTCACGAACGTCCATTTCAACTCAGCCACCCCGGTTACTCCCCCAGAGCCATCCGATCTCAACTGTCTTGTTTCTAGAGGCAATTGGAATGCGAGGAGGGCTTCCCTGGCATCCATCCTTGAACGGTGCTCTGGAGTCATTCCATGTGGGATGTTTTGGAGCTGCCCAACAGGTCTCAATTGTGTCGCAGAAGGAATCCTTGAAGGGGTCATCCCACAACTCCCAACGAGGGAAAACCTCCATGGCCTTGAGATTCCTCTCTGTTCATGAAGGTGCAGTCATGCACAGAAACTACAACCTGAGCCAACGTCTGATCCTCGCCGTGACTTCAGATGCATGAGATATTGGTTCAGATGTGCAGGGAGTACCTGCCTTGCCCTCGGCCTGAAGCCCAAATCTAGCTTGTGGTCTCAGACTTCTGTCCTCACACTACTGGCCCAGAAGCCCTCAGTTTGGCAATTCCGGACCCAAAATGCAGCACTCTGCCTGCCCTCTAGAAAAAATATCTTGCCTAATGAACTGCCCGGGCACCTCAAATAAGGATCAACCTATACGGCACTCGACTGTACCCAAATTATATAGTCTAACCTGAGCACTAATGCACTGTCTGACTCAACCTGAGCCCGAAATTCCTAACCATCAACCAGGCAGCTGACCGCACATTTAGCACATCAGACCTGCCATGGCCTTAGGTCATCATCTCTTCCCAACTGCGGTTTTCAGTATTCAGAACCTAGACCTTATCTCCAACCACTGCCCAGGATTGAAAATGATGCAGAAATCAGAACTCTTTCCCCATGGCAAGAGACCTTGTGATTGGCATGTTGTCCAAACTTCAGTGTAGTTTAAACCAGTGTGGCCCATGAGGCCCCGCCCATGCTCGCGGGCCACATTGGTCACAAACACACATTGTGACCCTCAGCCTGAGCCCAGTCCTCAAGGAATGCCTCTCAGTGGCTGGATGAAGAGACAGCATATGGGACCTGCCATGCCCCTAGGCCCCAAATTTTAACCATAATTTGGGTTGTCCCTTCACTCTTCCCCAGGGCTCTGCTTTAGAATTCCTCTTTGGTTGGGACACCTGAGGTAACAAACCTGAAAGGAGACCTCCCATCCCACAGATTGACGAAAAACAATTCGGACTGGGCCAAATCCACTGAGAGGAAGATTCGTCCTTGGCCCATGAGGCCTCCCCACATTCCACGGCCATCGTTGATACAAAATCCAGACACAAAAGCCTGAGCAACGCCTCAGACTCGCTCTTTCTTCATATCGTGAAGAGTTCTTCTCATGGTTTGTAGATTGGGCCTGCCATACCTACGTCCCCAAACCTAAGCTGAGTCTGTGTTTTCAGACTTCTGTCCTCAAAGTCCTGGGCCACACACCCTCCAGGCTGGGGCCCCTGGAGCCACACATTAGGACTGTGCCTACCCCATGCATGGGAATTCTGCCCCTTCCATTGTCCAAAATTGTACAAATTAGGAGAACCCTCCAAAGTCCCCGAGGCCATCCCAATATCTAGGTCTCTGTGGTCAAACAAGGGCGGTCTGACACCAGCTTAGCATCTACCTCCACTCATACTATAGATGGATGTCCCCAGAGAAGGAGATGGAACCAGAGAGGACCCTAGGCCATAATCGGATCCATTGCTTTGGTTTAAAAGCATGTCTCCTCAAAAGCCTGGATTCCAATACCAGCATAGGGGGTTTCCTGAGGCACCCATCAGAAAATATCTCGTCTCCACGAGGAAAGTTGTGCATGGGACCTATGTCAAAATCTTAGGAGAATACTTCAGAGAACCGGTGCCACCGCCCCATTCCAAGGTCCTCATGGACACAAGCACACATTAGGCCCCATGCTCAGGAAAGTCCATTTCAACTCAGCCACCCTGGTTGCTCCCGCAGAGCCATCCGATCTCAACTGTCTTGTTGCTAGGAGACAATGTGAATGTGAGGCGGGCTTCCCTGGCATCCATCCTCGAACGGTGCTCTGGAGTCATTCCATATGGGATGTTTTGGAATTGCCCAACAGGTCTCAATTGTCCCGCAGAAGGAATCCTTGAAGGGGGCATCCCACAACTCCCAACGTGGGAAAAACTCCATGGCCTTTAGATTCCTCTCCGTTCATGAAGGGGCAGTCATGCAAAGAAACTTCAACCTGAGCCAACGTCTGATCCTCGCCGTGACTTCAGATGCATGAGATATTGGTTCAGATGTGCAGGGGGTACCTGCCTTGCCCTCGGCCTGAAGCCCAAGTCTAGCTTGTGTTCTCAGACTTCTGTCCTCACACTCCTGGCCCAGAAGCCCTCACGTTTGGCAATTCTGGACCCACAATGCAGCACTCTGCCTGCGATCTAGAAAAAAATATCTTGCCCAATGAGCTGCCAGGGCACCTCAAATGAGAATCAACTTACACGGCACTCGACTGTACCCAAATTATAAAGTCTAACCTGGGCACTAATGCACTGTCTGACACAACCTGAGCCCGAACCTCCTGACCAACAACCGGGCAGCTGACCGCACACTGAGCACATCAGACCCACCATGGCCTTAGGTCATCATCTCTTCCCAACTGCGGTTTTCAGGCTTCCGAACCTAGACCTTATCTCCAACCACTGCCCAGGGTTGAAAATGATGCAGAAATCAAAACTCCTTCACCGTGACAAGAGACCTTGTGATTGGCATGTTGTCCAAAGTTCAGTGTAGATGAAACCAGTGTGGCCCATGAGGCCCCGCCCATGCTCGTGAGCTACATTGGTCACAAACACACATTGTAACCCTCAGCCTGAGCCCAGTCCTCAAGTAAGGCCTCTCAGTGGCTGGATGAAGAGACAGCATATGGGGCCTGCCATGCCCCTAGGCCCCAAAATTTAACCATAGTTTGGGTTGTCCCTTCACTCTTCCCCAGGTCTCTGCTTTGTAATTCCTCTTTGGTTGGGACACCTGAGGTAACAAACCTGAAAGGAGACCTCCCATCCCACAGATTGACGAAAAACAATTGGGACCGGTCCAAATCCACAGAGAGGAAGATTCGTCCATGGCCCATGAGGTCTCCCCACATTCCACGGCCATCGTTGACACAAAATCCAGACCAAAGCCTGAGCAAGCACCTGAGACTCGCTCTTTCTTCATGTCCTGAAGAGTTCTTCTCATGGTTTGTAGATTGGGCCTGCCATACCTACGTCCCCAAACCTAGCTGAGTCTGTATTCAGACTTCTGTCCTCAAAGTCCTGAACCACAAACCCTCCAGGCTGAGGACCCTGGAGCCACACATTAGGACTGTGTCTACCCAATGCATGGGAATTCTGCCCCTTCCATTGTCCAAAATTGTACAAATTAGGAGAACCCTCCAAAGTCCCCGAGGCCATCCCAATATCTAGGTCTCTGTGGACAAACAAAGGCGGACTGACACCAGCTTAGCATCTACCTCCACTCATATCATAGATGGATGTCCCAAGAAAAGGATATGGTACCAGACAGGACCGTAGGCCATAATCGGATCCATTTCATTTGGTTTACAGGCATGTCTCCTCAAAATCCTGGATTCCAATACCAGCATAGGGGGTTTCCTGAGGCACCCATCAGAAAAAATCTCGTCTCCACGAAAAACTTGTGCATGGGACCTATGTCAAAATCTTAGGAGAATACTTCAGAGTCCTGGTGCCACCGCCCCATTCCAAGGTCCTCATGGACACAAACACACATTAGGCCCCATGCTCAGGAAAGTCCATATCAACTCAGACACCCCGGTTGCTCCCGCAGAGCCATCCGATCTCAACTGTCTTGTAGCTAGGAGACAATTGGAATGCGAGGAGGGCTTCCCTGTCATCCATCCTCGCACGGTACTCTGGAGTCATTCCATAAGGGATGTGGTGGTGGTGCCCAACAGGTCTCAATTGTGCCGCAGAAGGAATCTTTGAAGGGGGCATCCCACAACTCCCAACGTGGGAAAATCTCCATGGCCTTGAGATTCCTCTCCGTTCATGAAGGGGCAGTCATGCACAGAAACTACAACCTGAGACAACGTCTGATCCTCTCCGTGACTTCAGATGCATGAGATATTGGTTCAGATGTGCAGGGGGTACCTGCCTTGCCCTCGGCCTGAAGCCCAAGTCTAGCTTGTGTTCTCAGACTTCTGTCCTCACACTACTGGCCCAGAAGCCCTCAAGTTTGGCAATTCCCGACCCACAATGCAGCACTGTGCCTGCCCTCTAGAAAAAATATCTTGCCTAATGAGCTGCCCAGGCACCTCAAATGAGGATCAACCTACAGGGCACTCGACTGTACCCAAATTATATAGTCTAACCTGGGCACTAGCACTGTCTAACACAAACTGAGCCCGAATCTCCTGACCAACAACCAGGCAGCTGACCGAACACTGAGCACATCAGACCCACCATGGCCTTAGGTCATCTTCTCCTCCCAACTGCGGTTTTCAGGCTTCCGAACCTAGACTTTATCTCCAACCACTGCCCAGGGTTGAAAATGATGCAGAAATCAGAACTCCTTCCCCAAGGCAAGAGACCTTTTGATTGGCATGTTGTCCAAACTTCAGTGTACTTGAAACCAGTGTGGCCCATGAGGACCCGCCCATGCTCGCGAGCCACATTGGTCACAAACACACATTGTGACCCTCAGCCTGATCCCAGTCCTCAAGTAAGGCCTCTCAGTGGCTGGATGAAGAGACAGCATATGGGGCCTGCCATTCCCGTAGGCCCCAAATTTTAACCATAGTTTGGGTTGTCCCTTCACTCTTGCCAGGGCTCTGCTTTGGAATTCCTCTTTGATTGGGACACCTGAGGTAACAAACCTGAAAGGAGACCTCCCATCCCACAGATTGACGAAAAACAATTGGGAATGGGCCAAATCCACAGAGAGGAAGATTCGTCCATTGCCCATGAGGCCTCCCCTCATTCCACGGACATCGTTGACACAAAATCCGGAGACCAAAGCCTGAGCAACGCCTCAGACTCGCTCTTTCTTCATATCCTGAAGAGTTCTTCTCATGGTTTGTAGATTGGGTCTGCCATACCTATGTCCCCAAACCTAAGCTGAGTCTGTGTTTTCAGACTTCTGTCCTCAAAGTCCTGGGCCACACACCCTCAAGGCTGGGGCCTCTGGAGCCACACATTAGGACTGTGCCTACCCCATGCATGGGAATTCTGCCCATTCCATTGTCCAAAATTGTACAAATTAAAAGAACCCTCCAAAGTCCCCGAGGCCATCCCAATATGTAGGTCTCTGTGGACAAACAATGGCGGTGTGACACCAGCTGAGCATCTACCTCCACTCATACCATAGATGGACGTCCCCAGAGAAGGAGATGGTACCAGACAGGATCCTAGACCATAATCGGATCCATTGCTTTGGTTGACAGGCATTCTCCTCAAAAGCCTGGATTCCAATACCAGTATAGGGGGTTTCTGAGGCACCCATCAGAAAAAATCTCGCCTCCACGAGGAAACTTGTGCATGGGACCTATGTCAAAACCTTAGGAAAATACTTCAGAGTCCCGGTGCCACCGCCCCATTCCAAGGTCCTCATGGACACAAACACACATTAGGCCCCATACTCACGAACGTCCATTTCAACTCAGCCACCCCGGTTACTCCCCCAGAGCCATCCGATCTCAACTGTCTTGTTGCTAGAGGCAATTGGAATGCGAGGAGGGCTTCCCTGGCATCCATCCTTGAACGGTGCTCTGGAGTCATTCCATGTGGGATGTTTTGGAGCTGCCCAACAGGTCTCAATTGTGTCGCAGAAGGAATCCTTGAAGGGGGCATCCCAAACTCCCAACGAGGGAAAACCTCCATGGCCTTGAGATTCCTCTCTGTTCATGAAGGGGCAGTCATGCACAGAAACTACAACCTGAGCCAACGTCTGATCCTCGCCGTGACTTCAGATGCATGAGATATTGGTTCAGATGTGCAGGGAGTACCTGCCTTGCCCTCGGCCTGAAGCCCAAATCTAGCTTGTGGTCTCAGACTTCTGTCCTCACACTACTGGCCCAGAAGCCCTCACGTTTGGCAATTCCGGACCCAAAATGCAGCACTCTGCCTGCCCTCTAGAAAAAATATCTTGCCTAATGAACTGCCCAGGCACCTCAAATAAGGATCAACCTATACGGCACTCGACTGTACCCAAATTATATAGTCTAACCTGAGCACTAATGCACTGTCTGACTCAACCTGAGCCCGAGATTCCTGACCATCAACCAGGCAGCTGACCGCACATTTAGCACATCAGACCCGCCATGGCCTTAGGTCATCATCTCTTCCCAACAGCGGTTTTCAGTATTCAGAACCTAGACCTTATCTCCAACCACTGCCCAGGATTGAAAATGATGCAGAATTCAGAACTCTTTCCCCTGGCAAGAGACCTTGTGATTGGCATGTTGTCCAAACTTCAGTGTAGTTTAAACCAGTGTGGCCCATGAGGCCCCGCCCATGCTCGCGGGCCACATTGGTCACAAACACACATTGTCACCCTCAGCCTGAGCCCAGTCCTCAAGAATGCCTCTCAGTGGCTGGATGAAGAGACAGCATATGGGACCTGCCATGCCCCTAGGCCCCAAATTTTAACCATAATTTGGGTTGTCCCTTCACTCTTCCCCAGGGCTCTGCTTTGGAATTCCTCTTTGGTTGGTACACCTGAGGTAACAAACCTGAAAGGAGACCTCCCATCACACAGATTGACGAAAAACTATTGGGACCGGGCCAAATCCACATAGAGGAAGATACGTCCATGTCCCATGAGGCCTCCCCACATTCCACGGCCATTGTAGACACAAAATCCAGAGACCAAAGCCTGAGCAAGCGCCTCAGATTCGCTCTTTCTTCATATCCTGAAGAGTTCTTCTTATGGTTTGAGATTGGGCCTGCCATACCTATGTCCCCAAACCTAAGCTGAGTTTGTGTTTTCCGACTTCTGTCCTCAAATTCCTGGGCCACACACCCTCCAGGCTGGGGCCCCTGGAGCCACACATTAGGACTGTGCCTACCCCATGCATGGGAATCCTGCCCATTCCATTGTCCAAAATTGTACAAATTAGGAGAACCCTCCAAATTCCCTGAGGCCATCCCAATATGTAGGACTCTGTGGACAAACAAGGGCGGTCTGACACGTGCTGAGCATCTACCTCCACTCATACCATAGATGGACGTCCCCAGAGAAGGAGATGGAACCAGACAGGACCCTAGGCCATAATCGGATCCATTGCTTTTGTTTACAGACATGTCTCCTCAAAATCCTGGATTCCAATATCAGCATAGGGGGTTTCCTGAGGCACCCATCAGAAAAAATCTTCACCAGGAGGAAACTTTTGCATGGGACCTATGTCAAAATCTTAGGAGAATACTTCAGATTCCCGGTGCCACCGCCCCATTCCAAGGTCCTCATGGACACAAACACACATTAGGCCCCATGCTCAGGAAAGTCCATTTCAACACAGCCACCCTGGTTGCTCCCACAGAGCCATCCGATCTCAACTGTTATGTTGCTAGGAGACAAATGGAATGCGAGGCGGGCTTCCCTGGCATCCATCCTCGAACAGTCCTCTGAAGTCATTCCATATGGATAGTTTTTAAGCTGCACAACAGGTCTCAATTGTCCCGCAGAAGGAATCCTTGAAGGGGGCAAACCACAACTCCCACGTGGGAAAACCTCCTTGGCCTTGAAATTCCTCTCCGTTCATGAAGGGGCAGTCATGCACAGAAACTACAACCTGAGCCAACGTCTGATCCTCTCCGTGACTTCAGATGCATGAGATATTGGTTCAGATGTGCAAGGGGTACCTGCCTTGCCCTCGGCCTGAAGCCCAAGTCTAGCTTGTGTTCTCAGACTTCTGTCCTCACACTACTAGCCCAGAAGCCCTCAAGTTTGGTAATTCCAGACCCACAATGCAGCACTCTGCCTGCCCTTAGAAAAAATATCTTGCCTATTGAGCTGCCCAGTCACCTCAAATGAGGATCAATATACACGGCACTCGACTGTACCCAAATTATATAGCCTAACCTGGGCACTAATGCACTGTCTGACACAACCTGAGCCCGAAACTCCTGACCAACAAACAGGCAGCTGACCGCACACTGAGCACATCAGACCCACCATGGCCTTAGGTCATCATCTCTTCCCAACTGCGGTTTTCAGGCTTCCGAACCTAGACCTTATCTCCAAACACTGCCCAGGGTTGAAAATGATGCAGAAAGCAGAACTCCTTCCCCATGGCAACAGACCTTGTGATTGGCATGTTTTCCAAAGTTCAGTGTAGTTGAAACCAGTGTGGCCCATGAGTCCCTGCCCATGGTCGCGGTCCACATTGGTCACAAACACACATTGTGACCCTCAGCCTGAGCCCAGTCCTCAAGTTGGCCTCTTAGTGGCTGGATGAAGAGACAGCCTATGGGGCCTGCCATGCCCGTAGGCCCCAAATTTTAACCATAGTTTGGGTTGTCCCTTCACTCTTCCCCAGGGCTCTGCTTTGGAATTCCTCTTTGGTTGGGACACCTGAGGTAACAAACCTGAAAGGAGACCTCCCATCCCACAGAGTGACGAAAAACAATTGGGACCGGGCCAAATCCACAGAGAAGAAGATTCGTCCATGGCCCATGAAGCTTCCCCACAATCCACGGCCATCTTTGACACAAAATCCAGAGACCAAAACCTTAGCAAGCGCCTCAGACTCGCTCTTTCTTCATATCCTGAAGAGTTCTTCTCATGGTTTGTAGATTGGACCTGCCATACCTACGTCCCCAAACCTAAGCTGAGTTTGTGTTTTCAGACTTCTGTCCTCAAAGTCCTGGGCCACACACCCTCCAGGCTGGGGCCCCTGGAGCCACACATTAGGACTGTGCCTACCCCATTCATGGGAATTCTTCCCATTCCATTGTCCAAAATCGTACAAATTAGGAGAACCCTCCAAAGTCCCCGAGGCCATCCCAATATGTAGGTTTCTGTGGACAAACAAGGGGGGGTCTGACACCAGCTGAGCATCTACCTCCACTCAGACCATAGATGGATGTCCCCAGAGAAGGAGATGGAACCTGACAGGACCCTAGGCCATAATCGGATCCATTGCTTTGGTTTACAGACCTGTCTCCTCAAAATCCTGGATACCAATACCAGCTTAGGAGGTTTCCTGAGGCACCCATCAGAAAAAATCTCGTCTCCACGAGGAGACTTGTGCATGGGACCTATGTCAAAACCTTAGGAGAATACTTCAGAGTCCCAGTGCCACCGCCCCATTCCAAGGTCCTCATGGACACAAACACACATTAGGCCCCATGCTCAGGAAAGTCCATTTCAACTCAGCCACCCCGGTTGCTCCCGCAGAGCCATCCGATCTCAACTGTCTTGTTGCTAGGAGACATTTGGAATGCGAGGCGGGCTTCCCCGGCATCCATCCTCGAACGGTGCTCTAGAGTCATTCCATATGGGATGTTTTGGAGCTGCCCAACAGGTCTCACTTGTCCCGCAAAAGGAATCCTTGAAGGGGGCATCCCACAACTCCCAACGTGGGCAAACTTCCATGGCCTTGAGATTCCGCTCCATTCATGAAGGGGGAGTCATGCACAGAAACTCCAACCAGAGCCAACGCCTGATCCTCGCCGTGACTTCTGATGCATGAGATATCGTTTCAGATGTGCAGGGGGTACCTGCCTTGCCCTCGGCCTGAAGCCCAAGTCTAGCTTGTGTTCTCAGACTTCTGTCCTCACACTCCTGGCCCAGAGGCCCTCAAGTTTGGCAATTCAGGACCCACAATGCAGCACTCTGCCTGACCTCTAGAAAAATATCTTGCCTAATGAGCTGCCCAGGCTCCTCAAATGCGGAACAACCTACAGGCACTCGACTGTACCCAAATTATACAGTCTAAACTGGGCACTAATGCACTGAATAACACAAAAAGAGCCCGAACTTCCTGACCAACACCAAGGCAGGTGACCGCACCTTGAGCACAACAAACCTGCCATCGCCTTAGGTCGTCATCTCTTCCCAATTGCTTTTCAGGCTTCAGAACCTAGACCTTATCTCCAAACACTGCCCAGGGTTGAAAATGATGCAGAAATCAGAACTCCTTCCCCATGGCAAGAATCCTTATGATTGGCATGTTGTCCTAAGTTCAGTGTAGTTGAAACCAGTGTGGCCCATGAGGCCCCGCCCATGCTCGCGGGCCACATTGGTCACAAACACACATTGTGACCCTCAGCCTGAACACAGGACTCTCAGTGGCTCGATGAAGAGACAGCATATTTGGCCAGTCATGCCCCTTGGCCCCAATTTTTAACCATATTTTGGGTTGTCCCTTCACTCTTCCCCAGGGCTCTGCTTTGGAATTCCTCTTTGGTTGGGACACCTGAGGTAACAAACCTGAAAGGAGACCTCCCATCCCACAGATTGACGAAAAACAATTGGGACCGGGCCAAATCCACAGAGAAGAAGATTCGTCCATGGCCCATGAGGCCTCCCCACAATCCACGGCCTTCTTTGACACACAATCCAGAGACCATACACTGAGCAAGCGCCTCAGACTCGCTCTTTCTTCATATCCTGAAGAGTTCTTCTCATGGTTTGTAGATTGGGCCTGCCATACCTACGTCCCAAAACCTAAGCTGAGTTTGTGTTTTCAGACTTCTGTCCTCAAAGTCCTGGGCCACACACCATCCAGACTGGGGCCCCTGAAGCCACCCATTAGGATTGTGCCTACCCAATGAATAGGAATTCTGCCCATTCATTGTCCAAAATCGTACAAATTAGGATAACCCTCCAAAGTCCCCGAGGCCATCCCTATAGTGTACGTTTCCCGGGACAAACAAGGGCGGTCTGACACCAGGTGAGCATCTACATCCACTCATACCATAGATGGATGTCCCCAGAGAAGGAGATGGAAACAGACAGGACCCTAGGCCAAAATCGGATCTATTGCTTTGGTTTACAGGCATGTCTCCTCAAATGCCTGGATTCGAAGACCAGCATAGGGGGTTTCCTGAGGCACCCATCAGAACAAATCTCGTCTCCACAAGGAAACTGTGCATGGGACCTATGTCAAAAGCTTAGGAGAATACTTCAGGGTCCCGGTGCCACCGCCCCATTCCAAGGCCCTCATGGACAAAAACACACATTAGGCCCCATCCTCTGGAAAGTCCATTTCAACTCAGCCACCCCGATTGATCCCGCAGAGCCATCCTATCTCAACTGTCTTGTTGCTAGGAGACAATTGGAATGCGAGGCAGGCTTACCTGGCATCCATCCTCGAACGGTGCTCTGGAGTCATTCCATATGGGCTGTTTTGCAGCTGCCTAACAATTCTCAATTGTCCCGCAGAAGGAATGCTTGAAGGGGGCATCCCACAACTCCCAACGTGGGAAAACCTCCATGGCCTTGAGATTCCGCTCCGTTCATGAAGGGGCAGTCATGCACAGAAACTCCAACCAGAGCTTACGTCTGATCCTCGCCGTGACTTCTGATGCATGAGATATCGTTTCAGATTTGCAGGGGGTACCTGCCGTGCCCTCGGCCTGAAGCCCAAGTTTAGCTTGTGTTCTCAGAATTCTGTCCTCACACTCCTGGCCCAGAAGCCCTCAAGTTTGGCAATTCCGGACCCACAATGCAGCACTCTGCCTGCCCTCTAGAAAAATATCTTGCCTAATGAGCTGCCCAGGCTCCTCATTGCGGAACACCATACACTGAACTCGACTGCATCCAAATTATACAGTCTAACCTGGGCACTAATGCACTGTGTGACACAACCTGAGCCCAAACTTCCTGACCAACACCCAGGCAGCTGACCGCATACTGCGCACATCAGACCTGCCATGGCCTTAGGTCGTCATCTCTTCCCAAAGGCGGTTTTCAGGCTTCCGAACCTAGACCTTATCTCCAACCACTGCCCAGGGTTGAAAATGATGCAGAAATAAGAACTCCATCCCCATGGCAAGAAACCTTATGATTGGCATGTTGTCCAAAGTTCAGTGTACTTGAAACCAGATTGGCCCATGAGGCCCCGCCCATGCTCGCAGGCCACATTGGTCATAAACACAAATTGTGACCCTCGGCCTGAGCCCAGTCCTCAAGTAAGGCCTCTTAGTGGCTGGATGAAGAGACAGCATATTGGGCCTGCCATGACCTTAGGCCTCAATTTTTAAACATATTTTGTGTTGTCCCTTCAATCTTAAGGGTTCTGCTTTGGAATTCTTCTTTGGTTGGAACACCAGAGGAAATAGAACTGAAAGAACACCTCCCATCCCACAGATTGACGAAAAACAATTGGGACCGGGCAAAATACACAGAGACAAAGATTCGTCCATGGCCCTTGAAGCCTCACCACATACCACAGCCATCATTGATACAAAATCCAGAGACAAAAGCCTGAGCAAGTGCCTCAGACTCGCTCTTTCTTCATATCCTGAAGAGTTCTTCTCATGGTTTGTAGATTGGGCCTGCCATACCTACGTCCCCAAAACCTAAGTTGAGTTTGTGTATTCAGACTTCTGTCCTCAAAGTCCTGGGCCACACACCATCCAGGCTGGGGCCCCTGAATCCAGACGTTAGGACTTTTCCTACCCAATGCATAGGAAACCTGCCCATCCATTGTCCAAAATCGTACAAATTAGGAGAAAGCTCCAAATTCCCTGAGGCCATACCAATAGTGTAGGTCTCCCGGGTCAAACAAGGGCGGTCTGACACCAACAGAGCATCTACCTCCACATACCATAGATGGATGTCCCCAGAGAAGAAGATGGAACCAGACAGGACCGTAGGCCGTAATCGGATCCATTGATTTGGTTTACAGGCATGTCTCCTCAAAAGCCTGGATTCCAAGACCAGCATAGGGGGTTTCGTGAGACACACATCAGAACAAATCTCGGCTCCACAAGGAAACTTGTGCTGGGAGCTATGTCAAAAGCTTAGGAGAATACTTCGGGGTCCCGGTGCCACCGCCCCATTCCAAGGCCCTCATGAACACAAACACACATTAAGCCCCATCCTCAAGAAAATCCATTTTAACTCAGCCACCGCGGTTACTCCCGCTGAGATTCCGATCTCAACTGTCTTGTTGCTAGGAGACAATTGGAATGCGAGCCGGGCTTCCCTGGCATCCATCCTCGAACGGTGCTCTGGATTCATTCCATATGGGATGTCCTGGAGCTGCCAAACAGATCTCAATTGTGCCTCAGAAGGAATCCTTGAAGGGGGCATCCCACAACTCCCAACATGGGAAAACCTCCATGTCCTTGAGATTCCCCTCCGTTCATGAAGGGGCAGTCATGCACAGAAACTCTAAGCTGAGCCAACGTCTGATCCTCGCCGTGACTTCAGATTCATGAGATGTAATTCAGATGTGCAGGGGGTACCTGCCGTGCCCTCGGCCTGAAGCCAATGTCTAGCTTGTGTTCTCAGACTTATGTCCTCACACTCGTGGCCCAGAAGCCCTCACGTTTGGCAATTCCGGACACACAATGCAGCACCCTGCCTGCCCTCTAGAAAAATATCTTGCCTAATGATCTGCCCAGGCACCTCAAAGGCGGAAAACCTACACGGCACTCAACTGTACCCAAATTATACAGTCTAACCTGGGCACTAATGCACTGTCTGACACAATCTGAGCTCGAACTTTCTGACCAACACCCAGGCAGCTGACCGCACACTGAGCACATCAGACCCGCCATGGACTTAGGTCGCCATCTCTTCCCAACGGTAATTTTCAGACATTACAACCTAGACCTTATCTCCAACCACTGCCCAGCGTTGAAAATGATGCAGAAATCAGAACTCATTCCCCATGGCAAGAATCCTTATGATTGGCATGTTGTCCAAAGTTCAGTGTAGTTGAAACCATTGTGGCCCATGCTCGCGGGGCACATTGGTCACAAACACACATTTTAACCCTCAGCCTGAACCCAGTCCTCAAGTAAGGCCTCTCAGTGGCTAGAAAAGAGACAGCTATTGGGACTGCATGCACCTAGGCCCCAATTTTTAACCAAGTTTGGGTTGTCCCTTCACTCTTCCCCGGGGCTCTCCCTTGGAATTCCTCTTAGTTGGGAACCATGACGTAACAAACCTGAAAGGAGATCTCACATCCCACAGATTGACGAAAAACAATTTGGACTGGGCCATATCCACAGAGAGGAAGTTTCGTTCATGGCCCATGAGGCCTCCCCACATTCCACGGCCATCGTTGATACAAAATCCAGAGACAAAATCCTGAGCAAGCGCCTCAGACTCGCTCTTTCTTCATATCCTTAAGAGTTCTTCTCATGGTTTGTGATTGGGCCTGCCATACCTACGTCCCCAAACCTAAGCTGAGTTTGTGTTTTCAGACTTCTGTCCTCAAAGTCCTGGGCCACACACCCTCCATGCTGGGGCCCCTGGAGACACACATTAGGACAGTGCCTACCCAATCCATGGGAATTCTGCCCATTCCGATGTCCAAAATCGTACAAATTAGGAGAACTCTCCAAAGTACCCGAGGCAATCCCAATAGTGTAGGTATCCGGGTACAACAAGGGCGGTCTGACACCAGTTGAGCATCTACCTCCACTCATTCCATAGAGGGATATCGCCAGAGAAGAAGATTGAACCAGACAGGACCCTAGGCCATAATCGGATCCATTGCTTTGGTTTACAGGCATGTCTCCTCAAAAGCCTGGATTCCAATACCAGCATAAGTGGTTTCCTGAGGCACCCATCAGAACAAATCTCGTCTCCACAAGGAAACCTGTGCATGGGAGCCATGTCCAAAGCATAGGAGAATTCTTCAGGGTCCCGGTGCCACCGCCCCATTCCAAGGCCCTCATGGACACAAAAACACATTAGGACCCATCCTCAGGAAAGTCCATTTCAACTCAGCCACCCCGGTTGCTCCCGCAGAGCCATCAGATATAAACTGTCTTGTTGCTAGGAGACAATTGGAATGCGAGGCTGGCTTCCCAGGTTCCATTTTCGAACGGTGCTCTGGAGTCATTCCATATGGGATGTCCTGGAGCTGTCCAACTGGTCTCAATTGTCCAGCAGAAGGAATCCTTGAAGAGGGCATCCCACAACTCCCAACGTGCGAAAACCTCAATGGCCTCGAGATTCCGCTCCCTTCATGAACGGCCGTCATGCACGGAAACTCCAACCTGAGCCAACGTCTGATCCTTGCCCTGACTTCAGATGCATGAGTATTGGTTTAGATCTGCAGGGGGTACCTGCCGTGCCCTCGCCCTGAAACCCAAGTCTAGCTTGTCTTCTCAGACTTCCGTCCTCACACTCCTGGCCCTGAAGCCCTCAAGTTTGGCAATTCCGGACCCACAATGCAGCACTCTGCCTGCCCTCTAGAAAAAAATTATTGCCTCATGAGCTGCCCAGGCACCTTCAATGAGGATAAACCTCCACAGCAGTCGACTTCACCCAAATTATATAGTCTAACCTGGGCACTAATGCACTGTCGGACACAACCTGAGCCCGGACCTCCTTACCAACACCCGGAAAGCAGACCGCACACTGAGCACATAAGACCCGCCATGGCCTTAGGTCATCATCTCTTCCCTACCTCAGTTTTCAGGTCTCAGAACCGAGACATTATCTCCAATCACTGCCCAGGGGTGAGTGTGATGCAGAAATCAGAACACCTCCTTACCCATAGTAAGAAAACTTGTGGTTGGCACGTCGTCCAACGTTCAGTGTAGGAGAAACCAGCATTCACCCTGAGGCCTCGCCCATTCTTGAGTGCGACAAGGGAATACACACGCATTGTGACCCTCAGCATGAGTCCTGTACTCTAGTAAGTCCTCTCAGTTACTGGACCATTAGATGTCACAATGGGCTTGATATGTCCCTAGGCCCCAATTTTTAACCAGATTTCTGACTGTCCAGTCACCACCCCCCAGGGCTCTACTCTGTAATCCCTCATTTGGTGGGACACCTGAGGTTAAAAAGAAAACAACATCAAAAAAAAAAACAAAAACGGACTTCTTCTATCCCACAGAGTGACCCCAAACGCTTTGGACTGGGCCAAACCACCAGGGAGTAAGACTCGTCCATTTCCCATGAAGTCACCCAGAAATTTCACGACCATGAGTAACACGATATCCAGAGACAAAAACTTGAGCAAGAGCCTCACACTCGCCCTTTTATCAAATCCCGAAAAGTTCTCCTCATGGTCTGTAGATAAGTCCTGCCATACCTATGACCTGAAACATAAGCCAAGTTTGTGTTTTCAGAAAACTGTCCAAACAGCCCTGGCCTACACAACCTGCAGGCTTAGGCCCCTGGAGCAAAACCTGAGGACTGTACTTGCCCTCTCCAAGGGAATTGTGTGTGCCCATTCCAATGGCCACATCCCTTCTAATAGGATAAACCTCCAAAGTCGCTGATCCATCTCATTAGTGGTGGCTTCCCAGGTAAAACAGGGGCAATCTGAGCCCATCTGAGCAACTACCTGTACTCAGGCCCATAGACAGATGTCCCCAGAGGTAAAAAGGAAAGAACAGGCCCCTAGGCACTAATCATATCCATTGCTTTGGTTTCCAGGCATCTCTCCTCAGAGGCCTGGAATTCAAAACCAGCATATGGCTGTTTCTTTACTCACCCATCAGAAAACATCTCATCTACACATGGGAAACTTGCACGTTGGAGCTGTGTCAAAGCCTCTGTTTAGGAGAACCCTTCAGGGCCCCAGTGCCACCGCTTCATTCCAAGGTCTCCATAGACACAAAAGCACATTAGGACCCATCCCCAGGGGTGTCCATTTCAACTCAGCATCCTCGGTTGCTCCCCCAGATCCAGCAGATCTAACCTGTCTTGTTTCTAGGAGACAATTGGAATGCGAGGTGGGCTAGCCAGCCATGCATCCTTAGAACCCTGCTCAGAATCATTGGCCTGGAGCCAAACAACAGGTCTCAATTGTCCTGCAGAAGACACTTTGCAGTTTGGAGCTTCTCACAAATCCCATCTTGGGAAAACCCCCATGGCCTCGTGATGCCGCCCTTTCGTGAAGGGGCCATTAGGGACAGAAACACCAACTTAAGCGGTAGTCTGATCCTCGCCCTGACTTCAGATGCACGAGATCTCGATACAGGTCTGTAGATTGTGCCATCGCTGATACAAAATCCAGATACAAAAACCTGAGCAAGCGCCTCAGACTCGCACTTTCTTCATATCCTGAAGAGTTCTTCTCATGGTTTGTAGATCGGGCCTGCCATACCTACGTCCCCAAACGTAAGCTGAGTTTGTGTTTTCAGACTTCTGTCCTCAAAGTCCTGTGCCCCACACCCTCCAGGCTGGGGCCCCTGGAGCCACACATTAGGACTGTGCCTACCAATCCATGGGAATTCTGCCCATTCCATTGTCCAAAATCGTATAAATTAGGAGAAACCTCCAAAGTCCCTGAGGCCATCCCAATAGTGTAGGTCGCCCGGAACAAACAAGGGCTGTCTGACACCAGATGATAATCTACCTCCACTCATACCATAAATGGATGTCCCCAGAGGAGAAGATTGAACCAGACAGGACCCTAGGCCATAATAGGATCCATTGCCTTGGTTTACAGGCATGTCTCCTCAAAAGCCTGAATCCAATACGAGCATAGGGGTTTTGCTGAGGCACCCAGCAGAACTCATCTCGTCTCCAAAAGGAAACCTGTGCATGGGAGCCATGTCCAAAGCATAGGGTTCTTCAGGGTCCCGGTGCCACCAACCCATTCCAAGGCCCTCATGGGCACAAAAACACATTAGGACCCATCCTCAGGAAAGTCCATTTCAACTCAGCCACCCCGGTTGCTCCCGCAGAGCCATCAGATCTAAACTGTCTTGTTGCTAGGAGACAATTGGAATGCGATGCGGGCTTCCCAGGCATCCTTCCTCGAACGGTGTTCTGGAGTCATTCCATATGGGATGTCCTGGAGCTGTCCAACAGGTCTCAATTGTTGCGCAGAAGGAATCCTTGAAGGGTGCATCCCACAACTCCCAACGTGGGAAAACCTCAATGGCCTTGAGATTCCGCTCCCTTCATGAAGTGGCCGTCATGCACGGAAACTCCAACCTGAGCCAACGTCTGATCCTCGCCCTGACTTCAGATGCATGAGTATTGGTTCAGATTGTAGGGGGTACCTGCCGCAGCCCTCGCCCTGAAACCGAAGTCTAGTTTGTCTTCTCAGACTTCCGTCCTCACACTCCTGGCCCCGAAGCCCTCAAGTTTGGCAATTCCGGACCCACAATGCAGCACTCTGCCTGCCCTCTAGAAAAAAATTGTTGCCTCATGAGCTGCCCAGGCACCTTCAATGAGGATAAACCTCCACAGCACTCGACTTCACCCAAATTATATAGTCTAACCTGGGCACTAATGCACTGTCGGACACAACCTGAGCCCGGACCTCCTGACCAACACCCGGAAAGCAGACCGCACACTGAGCACATAAAACCCGCCATGGCCTTAGGTATCCTCTCTTCCCTACCTCAGTTTTCAGGCCTCAGAACCGAGACATTATCTCCAATCACTGCCCAGGGGTGAGTGTGATGCAGAAATCAGAACACCTCCTTACCCATGGTAAGAAACCTTGTGGTTGGCACGTCGTCCAACGTTCAGTGTAGGAGAAACCAGCATTCACCCTGAGGCCCTGCCCATTCTTGAGTTCGACAAGCGCATAAACACGCATTGTGACCCTCATGTGTCCTGTCCTCTAGTAAGTCCTCTCAGTGACTGGACCATTAGATGTCATAATGGGCTTGATATGTCCCTAGGCGCCAATTTTTAACCAGATTTCTGATTGTCCAGTCACCCCCCCCAAGGCTCTACTCTGGAATCCCTCATTTGGTGGGACCCCTGAGGTTAAAAAGAAAACAACATAAAAAAAAAAAAAACGGACTTCTTCCATCCCACAGAGTGACCCCAAACGCTTTGGACTGGGCCAAACCACCAGGGAGTAAGACTCGTCCATTTCCCATGAAGTCACCCAGATATTTCACGACAATGAGTGACACGATATCCAGAGACAAAAACTTGAGCAAGAGCCTCACACTCGCCCTTTTCTCAAATCCCGAAAAGTTCTCCTCATGGTCTGTAGATAAGTCCTGCCATACCTATGACCTGAAACATAAGCCATGTTTGTGTTTTCAGACAACTGTCCAAACAGACCTTGAGGAGAGCCATGCAGCAGAAGCTGGGAGTCACGTACTAGGCGAGGCTTGAGGAGAAGGGCAGGTGAATGTTTATGTGGGAGCGCTCCAGGCAACGCACAACCTGTACTGAAGTATCGGGACTAGTATAAGATTAACCAGGGACCATGGGAACGGCACAAAAAAAGAGTGAACAATAAGTTTCGGGGGCTCACGTCAGTAGGCACGAGCTCCCCGCATGATCTGGATTGAAGTTATCTGTATCCCTTCTGATTGGATGTTATAGTAGTTGTGTTATGTGGTGATTGGTTGCTTTCTATCCACTGTGTACTATAACTTGAGGCTATAATCGGTGTACGGGGTCCTGCGGCTGAAGATTGAATAAAGAAGTTTGCCACCCACCTCGACTGTGGGTCGTTCTTGCGGGTCGAGAGCGACATCTGGTGCCGAAAACCCGGGACCCGACGCCGAGCGCAGAACGAGGATTGGGGTAAGAGCAACAAAAGGGGAAGTTGGCCACCATCTCTGTCTACGGACAGGACAGGTCTCTGGACGAGTATAGCTGTAGTTTTAAAAGTTCACGGAGACCTGGATAGCAAAAGATTTCCAGATTGGGAAACGAGCTTACTAGATATAGGATGGAAGGTCCTTTAAAGGACATTCTCAAAGCTAATGGCACGCCTTTAAAATCAAAAACAGATCGTGCCTTTTTAAAGGAAGTAGGAGAAATCGCCCCTTGGTTTATAGAGGAGGGACTTCTGAATGTGCCTCAGTGGGAACATCTAGGAGAGGATTTAAGGCAGAACCCCACCGTGAACGCCGGCACTCTTGCCGTGTGGTCCCTTGTGAAAGTATGTTTGCAGTCATCTCGGGAGCGGCTAAAACAGGTGATTCAGCAAGGAGGGGAAATATTAGAACAATTAAAGGAGGAATCCTATAAGGGCTCCTCCCAGGGCTCTGAGGCGGATAGTGAGAGTTCAGAGGGACTTCCAGATGAACTAACTCAAAATCAAAAAGGGGGTAAGGAGAAAAAGAATCCAGAGGCTTTAGGCTTACCAACAGAGGCAAAACCCATAGCTGTGAAACAACCAGAAGCAGAAATAGACCGTGCGCCGACTCCTCATTCCAGCCCCACGGCGCCACCTTATGAATGGCCCCCACCATATCGGTCAGGCTGTGCAAAAGTCTGCTATTGCTCAGACTGCACCGCGGCAAACTGGAGAGAGGTCTTAGGTCCAGGAAAAGGGTTTTTCCCAGTACTGGAAGATCAAAATCAGCAGAGATATCATCAGCCGCTAGATTTTAAACTGGTGAAACAACTTAAGGAAGCACTTAGTGCCTACGGACCCCAGGCAGCCTTTACTGTCTCCCTTGTGGAATCGCTGGGAGCGCTCACCCTCACTCCTGAGGATTGGAGCAATTTAGCTAGAGCAGTTTTGAGCGGAGGGCAATATCTGGAATGGAAAATTCAAAATCAGGATAATTGCCAGGATACAGCGCGGAGAAATGCAGCTACGGGAAATCCCCAGTGGAACTCAGAAATGCTGACAGGCACTGGACCATATCTCGAGGCTCAGGTACAGGCCACCTACCCCCCTGCCGTATTTCAACAGATTGCTACAGCGGCCGTTAGGGCCTGGAAAACATTGAGGGGTGTAAATGATTTGCAAGGACAACTGTCTAGAGTAGTACAGGGGCCAAATGAGCCCTATGCTGATTTTGTGGACAGGCTGATGCAGGTTGCGGGCAGGATGTTTGGAGATACTGACTCTGCTATGCCTTTAATTAAACAATTAGCCTATGAAAATGCTAATAAATGGTGCCGTGAAGCCATTAGGCCATGGAGGGCTAAAGATCTTTCTGCCTATATCAAGGTCTGCAGAGACATTACAGGGCCAGTAATTCAGGGGCAGGTTATGGCTGCAGCCTTTGCTCAGGCTATGCAAGGACAGCAAGGAGCCCACCCCCGGAAATGTTTCCAGTGCAGACAGGAGGGCCATCTAAAAAGAGACTGCCCCCAAAGAGGAGTTCCATTTGGAAAAGCCTCCCCGAATAAGCCGGCAAGGAAAAAACCTCAACTGTGTCCACGATGTAGAAAAGGAAATCATTGGGCACAAGAATGCCGATCTGTGGCGGATATACAAGGAAATCCGTTACCACCTAATAATTGGGGGAGTCCAAAAAACGAGGGGCAGGGCCCCAGCCCCTGGGGCCCGAATCAAATGTACGGGGTGGCGATGTCCCTGCCAGTCAAGCCACGATGGCTGTACCCACCCACCGATCAGGGGAGTCAATTCCTGCAGGGCCCCGGGGAGCCACAACAGGCTCCGCCGGACTTGACGTCTGTGCCACCACCCGAATGGTCTTAACACCTGAGATGGGGGTGCAGGCTGTGCCATCTGACCTGTCTGGAGGGCCTCCAAAAGGAACGGTGGGACTCCTTCTTGGCAGAAGTTCTTGTACTTTACGAGGGCTTCAGGTCCATCCGGGAGTGATTGATCCTGATTTTGAAGGGGAAGTTAAAATTCTGATATCATCTCCTAAGGGAATTAATATTATAAATCCAGGGGACAGAATTGCACAGCTTTTGATTTTGCCTAGTAATCATGAAAAATATCCCTCTACAGGCCAGACTAGAAAAGGAGGTTTCGGATCCACGGGATCCTCCCTCGCATGCCTTACTATGAGCATGAAAGAGAGACCTATGCTTAAATTAAAGATTAGAGGTAAACTATTCTGGGGACTCCTAGATACAGGAGCAGACAAAAGCATTATAAATTGTCTAGATTGGCCTAAAGCCTGGGCTCTAGTTAAAGCCAGCCAGACCCTCCGGGGACTAGGGATAGCTACCAGTCCTGATATTAGTGCTGCATCTTTGGACTGGGAGGATGAGGAAGGACATAAAGGCATTTTCCAACCATATGTCTGTTCCACCCCTGTTTCTTTGTGGGGGCGCGATGTGCTGGAGCAAATGAATATCAAACTTACTACAGAAAAGTTATACAGTGAGGCCTCCCAAAGCATGATGAGAAACATGGAATATAAGCCTGGCCAAGGGCTTGGGACCAAGGGCCAGGGAGATCCCAATCCGCCTTCTATGGGGGGTCAGGTTTTTTCCTAGCGGCCACTGAGGCAATTCGCATAACTTGGAAAACACCAGAGCCGCGCTGGGTGCCTCAGTGGCCTTTAACAAAAGAAAAATTACTAGCGGCAAAAGAGCTAGTTCAAGAACAACTCAAAGCAGGGCATATTCAAAAATCCACATCCCCATGGAATACACCCATATTTGTAATAAGAAAGAAATCAGGCAACTGGCGATTGCTACATGACCTACGACAGATTAATGATCAAATGCAGGTCATGGGACCCATTCAGTTAGGGCTCCCAGTCGTGAGGGCGTTGCCAAGAAACTGGCCTTCTATTGTAATTGACATCAAAGACTGTTTCTTTTCCATTCCACTACACCCTGCAGATATAGAGCGCTTTGCATTTACTCTGCCATCAATTAATCATGCTGAGCTAGATCAAAGGTATGAATGGAAAGTACTTCCTCAGGGGATGGCCAATAGCCCCACCTTGTGTCAGTTGTATGTAAGCCAAGCACTAGAGCCTTTCCGAAAAGCATTTCCAGACCTGCTTTGTTATCATTATATGGATGATATCTTGATTTGTGGGCCAAATGAGAGGTCTCTTCCTTCAGCTCTAACCTTCCTACAGGAACAGTTAGCAAAATGGGGTCTAACTATATCCCCTGAAAAAATCCAAGCAGGCGGCCTACAAAATTACCTTGGTATGCAGCTCTCTAAAACGTCAGTAAAGCCTCAGCTAATTCAAATCCGTAGAGATCACTTGCATACATTGAATGATTTCCAAAAACTTTTAGGGGACATTAACTGGATTTGACCATACATAAAAATTACTACTGCAGAGCTGAAACCTTTATTCGATATTCTGCCTGGGGACCCTGCATTAGACTCCCCAAGAGTACTCACTCCAGCTGCTATTGAATCATTACAGTTAGTTGAAAGCAGGCTAGCTTTAACAGCAGCAGATAGATGTGACCCGGAAAAGCCTATAAGTGTCATAATTATTCCATCCCCTGGATCACCCACGGGGGCCTTATGGCAAGGAGGACCCCTACTATGGATTTAACTACCCCATAATCTTAGCCGTGTCATCACCCCGTATGCTACAGCTGTAGCTACAGTGGCAAATAAAGCCTTTAAAGCCAGCATACAGGTCCTAGGGAAACTGCCCGATGTTTGCATAATCCCTTATGATAAAACCCAAATAAGCATTTTAACGCATGAAAATGACGATTGGGCCATCCTGACAGTTGCTTATCCTGTTATATTTAATAATCATTATCCCTCACACCCTCTCATTGAGTTTTATAAAAATACACCCCTTATTTGGCCTAAATCCTGTCGATTGGAGCCATTAATCGGGGCCCTCACAGTATTTACAGATGGCAGTAAAGCAGGAACTGGCGCTTATGTGGTGGAAGGAAAAATAATTCCTGTTGTTGTGCCCTCGACTTCAGCCCAGAGAACAGAATTGTTGGTGATTATGTGTGTTTTACAAAGGTTTCTAAATCAACCCTTTAATATTATCTCAGATAGCAAATATGCAGTTGCAGCCACCAGGTCTATAGAAACTGCTATTATTTCAGCCAGCCAGTCAGAAATTTCCTCCCTGCTGGCTGAATTGCAACACCTTATACTCTCCCGTGGTGCCCCTTTTTATATTGGACATCTTAGAGCACATTCAGACCTTCCAGGACCTATGGCTGAGGGAAACCGAATGGCTGATTCAGCTGCGCGCTTTTATGTTTGTAATGCTCTAGAAGATGCTAAAAGATATCATGATAAATGGCATGTGAATGCCCAAACATTAAAGGCACGCTTTCATATCTCCAGAGCTGACGCACGAGATATCGTAAAGTCTTGTGGCAATTGTGTGGTACACTTGCCCATGCCCTCCTTCGGGGTAAATCCTAAGGGACTATTGCCCAACCATCTGTGGCAAATGGATGTAACACATATACCTTCTTTTGGGCAACAAAAATGCGTTCATGTGAGTGTGGATACCTGCTCAGGGGTCGTTAGCGCAACCCCCCTGCGAGGAGAAAATGTTAAAAACGTGATATCTCATTGCCTGCGCAGCTTTGCCTGCTGGGGAGTGCCTAAACAATTAAAGACAGACAATGCTCCTGCTTATACTTCTAAAAGCTTTTCAAACTTTCTAGCCTGTTATGATATTCACCATGTTACAGGCATTCCTTATAACCCTCGAGGCCAGGGTGTCATAGAGCGCACTCACCTGACCTTTAAAACTACCTTGCAAAAAATACAAAAAGGGGGAATTGGAGAGGAGCATCACACGCCTACAGACCTTACCAACTTGACCACTTTTATTTTAAATTTTCTCACACTTGACAAAGACGGCGTTTCAGCCGCAGAGCGCCATTGGGGCCAACAGAAAACGCAACAATCTATGGTGAAGTGGAAGGATGTCCTTACTGGTTCATGGAAGGGCCCTGACCCGGTGCTCCGGTGGCACCGAGGTTCCCTTTGTGTTTTTCCACAGGATGCGCCTGTCCCGCTCTGGGTGCCGGAACGTCTCACCAGGCTGGTGGCCGTGGAACCTGTGGAAGATGCTGCTACTGCGGATGACAGTGATGATGATCATCCTGCAGCCTGCCCCCGGGGACCTGGAACCGACCCAACTGCCGCCGAGGCAGAAGATCACCAAGCTTCGACTCCTTCCTCAAATGACTCAGTCTAAAGCGCAATTTTCTCTTTTGGACTTGTACCTGTCATTACTGTTCATTTGTATGCAAGTGTTAACGGTTCAAGGCTCTGTATACTGGGCATACGTTCCTGATCCGCCTTTACTGCAACCTGTAAGTTGGGAAATGAGTTCTGTCCCTGTCTATGTTAATGATACTGTTTTACTAGGATCCCCTTCCTCAGTACATATACAGCCGCAACAGGCGAATATTTCTTATAAGGGCTATTCTGACATGTATCCTATGTGCTTCTCCATGAATGGTAGACGATCACATTGCTTGTGGGTGTTTACACTAGTTTATTATGATGATGTGACTATAGCAGGGGTAACTGCTGGCCATGCAACATCAATAGGTAAGATTCCCCGGGATATCCCATTATGTGCAGCTCAGTTGGGAATATCTAAAGGAATAGACGTTCCCTGGAGGTTATGTGTGGAAAAGAAGGCCACTGCTTACACCCTTGAGGAGGGATTTACACTTTTAGATTGGGGATCTAGGGCACCTACCCAGGCTTTTAAGCCAAAGGTACCTCCTATACTTGCTCCGCCAAGAGGGTATCCAGTACAAACGGAAATATGGAAGCTTTTAGCCGCTTTTGGAAAAGCAACCCGTTGGAACAAGGAAGCCCAAGATCTAGAGGATAGATACCCTCAAGCGTGTGTGCCTAGACCTTTTATGCTGCTAGTAGAGGATCTCACCATTAAAAAAGATAAAGCTACATATCACCTGCTCTGTCCGAATTGTACTTTAACTAACTGCATTCAGGGTGTCTCGGTAGATGATGGTGTATTAGTAGTTCGACAACCCCCCTTTATCATGCTTCCTGTTAATATATCTAAGCCATGGTACTCTAACCCTGGGTTAGAATTGTGGGATCGGGTACAGAATGCCCTTAGTCGGCCTAGACGAGAATTAGGATTGTTGATCTTAGGTATAGTTTCTCTTATAACAATAATTGCTACAACTGTTACTGCATCTATTTCTTTAACTCAAGCAGTGCAAGCTGCAGATACTGTAGATCATCTGGCACATAATACTTCTCTGGCCTTGGGAACACAAGAGGATATAGACAAAAGGGTTGAAACCAGACTAAATGCCTTATATGATGCTGTGAAGTTTCTGGGGGACGAACGTCAAAGTTTGAAATTGCGAACTAGGATCCAATGCCATAGTGACTACCACTGGATCTGTGTCACCCCCAAGCGCTATAATGTCACAGAAACTTCCTGGGGTCGAGTGTTGTACCACCTTGAAGGGGCATGGTCTAACTCTAATGTGTCCCTTGACTTGCTGCAGTTACATCAAGAGATTTTGAATATTGCAGAAGCTCCGCATGCCAAGCTGCCCGTGGCTCAGCTTGCTGACAATTTTGTAAATTCGCTATTTTCTCATATTCCTTTGCTATCACGTACTTGGTATGCTATAGGCTCTATTATAGGAGTGTTAATACTTATGCTTTTATTCATGTGCCTCTTTCCCTGTGTGGTGAAATTCATGCTTGCAGAATTATATAAAGTGCGAGCCATTGTGCGGAATCAGCAACGAGCTGCTCGTGACAAAACTACACGGCAACCTTGATTATGGGTTGCTCCCACCATAGCTAGTACCCTGCTGCCTCAAGCGTCTCAAAACTGGCTTTGCTGCCTAAAAGGATGCCTCCCCCTGAATATGGCTCTGTATGCTGGGTCGGTAGCCAAAGACGGGTAAGACTGGTCCCTCACCATAGCAACCTAAGACAGGGGCTCCTCGGTGAAGGGGAGTACCCGATGACGGGTAAGCATGTGTGTTGAGGATTGGCAACCTAAGACAGGCACGATCCATGCCATGTAATAAATAAAAAAGGGGGAGCTGTGGAGAGCCATGCAGCAGAAGCTGGGAGTCACGTACTAGGCGAGGCTTGAGGAGAAGGGCAGGTGAATGTTTATGTGGGAGCGCTCCAGGCAACGCACAACCTGTACTGAAGTATCGGGACTAGTATAAGATTAACCAGGGACCATGGGAACGGCACAAAAACAGAGTGAACAATAAGTTTCAGGGGCTCACGTCAGTAGGCACGAGCTCCCCGCATGATCTGGATTGAAGTCATCTGTATCCCTTCTGATTGGATGTTATAGTAGTTGTGTTATGTGGTGATTGGTTGCTTTCTATCCACTGTGTTCTATAACTTGGGGCTATAATCGGTGTACGGGGTCCCGGGGCTAAGATTGAATAAAGAAGTTTGCCACCCACCTCGTCTGCGGGTCGTTCTTGCAAGTCGAGAGCGACAGACCTGGCCTACACAACCTACAGGCTCAGGCCCCTGGAGCCAAACCTGAGGACTGTACTTGCCCTCTCCAAGGGAATTCTGTGTGCCCATTCCAATGGCCACATCCCTTCTAATAGGATAAACCTCCAAAGTCCCTGATCCATCTCATTAGTGGTGGCTTCCCAGGTAAAACAGGGGCAATCTGAGCCCATCTGAGCAACTACCTGTACTCAGGCCCATAGACAGATGTCCCCAGAGGTAAAAAGGAAAGAACAGGCCCTAGGCACTAATCATATCCATTGCTTTGGTTTCCAGGCATCTCTCCTCAGAGGCCTGGATTTAAAAACCAGCATATGGCTGTTTCATGACTCACCCATCAGAAAACATCTCATCTACACATGGGAAACTTGCACGTTGGAGCTGTGTCAAAGCCGCTGTTTAGGAGAACCCTTCAGGGCCCCAGTGCCACCGCTTCATTCCAAGGTCTCCATAGACACAAAAGCACATTAGGACCCATCCATAGGAGAGTCCATTTCAACTAAGCCTCCTCGGTTGCTCCCCCAGATCCAGCATATCTAACCTGTCTTGTTTCTAGGAGACAATTGGAATGCGAGGTGGGCTACCCAGCCATGCATCCTTAAAACCCTGCTCAGAATCATTGGCCTGGAGCCAATCAATAGGAATCAATTGTCCTGCAGAGGTCACTTTGCAGTTTGGAGCTTCTCACAAATCCCATCGTGGGAAAACCCCCATGGCCTCTTGATGCCCCCCCTTCGTGAAGGGTCCATTAGGGCAGAAACACCAACTTGAGCGATCGACTGATCCTCGCCTTGACTTCAGATGCAAGAGAAGTCGATTCAGGTCTGTAGATTCTACCATCGCTGATACAAAATCCAGAGACAAAAACCTGAGCAAGCGCCTCAGACTCGCACTTTCTTCATATCCTGAAGAGTTCTTCTCATGGTTTGTAGATCGGGCCTGCCATACCTACGTCCCCAAACCTAAGTTGAATTTGTGTTTTCAGACTTCTATCCTCAAATTCCTGGGCCACAAACCCTCCAGGCTGGGGCACTTGGAGCCACACATTAGGACTGTGCCTACCAATCCATGGGAATTCTGCCCATTCCATGGTCCAAAATCGTACAAATAAGGAGAAACCTCCAAAGTCCCTGAGGTCATCCCAATAGAGAAGGTCGCCCGGAACAAACAAGGGCTGTCTGACACCAGCTGATAATCGACCTCCACTCATACCATAGTTGGATGTCCCTAGAGAAGAATATTGAACCCTACAGGACCCTAGGCCATATTAAGATCCATTGCTTTGGGTTACGGGCATGTGTCCTCAAAAGCCTGATTCCAATACGAGCATAGGGGTTTTTCTGAGGCACCCATCAGTACTCATCTCGTCTCCACAAGAAAACCTGTGCATGGGAGCCATGTCCAAAGCTTAGGAGAGTACTTCAGGGTCCCGGTGCCACCGCCCCATTCCAAGGCCCTCATGGACACAAAAACACATTAGGACCCATCCTCAGGAAAGTCCATTTCAACTCAGCGACCCTGGTTGCTCCGGCAGAGCCATCAACTCTAAAATGTCTTGTTGCTAGGAGACAATTGGAATGGGAGGCGGGCTTCCCAGGCATCCATCCGCGAACGGTGCTCTGGAGTCATTCCATATGGGATGTCCTGGAGCTGTCCAACAGGTCTCAATTGTCCCGCAGAAGGAATCCTTGAAGGGGGCATCCCACAACTCCCAACGTGGGAAAACCTCAATGGCCTCGAGATTCCGCTCCCTTCATGAAGCGGCCGTCATGCACAGAAACTCCAACCTGAGCCAACGTCTGATCCTCGCCCTGACTTCAGATGCATGAGATATTGGTTCAGATCTGCAGGGGGTACCTGCCGTGCCCTCGCCCTGAAACCCAAGTCTACCTTGTCTACTCACACTTCCGTCCTCACACTCCTGGCCCCGAGCCCTCAAGTTTGGCAATTCGGAACCCACAATGCAGCACTCTGCCTGCCCTCTAGAAAAAAAATTAGTGCCTCATGAGCTTCCCAGGCAACTTAAATGAGGATAAACCTACACAGCACTCGACTTTACCGAAATTATATAGTCTAACCTGGGCACTAATGCACTGTCGAACACAACCTGAGCCCGGACCACCTGACCAACACCCAGAAAGCTGACCGCACACTGAGCACATAAAACCCGCCATGGCCTTAGGTATCCTCTCTTCTGTACCTCAGTTTTCAGGTTTCAGAACCGAGACCATATCTCCAAACACTGCCCAGGGGTGAGTGTGATGCAGAAATCAGAACTCCTCCTTACCCATGGCAAGAACCCTTGTGGTTGGCACGTTGTCCAACGTTCAGTGTAGGAGAAACCAGCATTCACCCTGAGGGCCCGCCCATTCTTGAGTGCGACGAGGGCATACACACGCATTGTGACCCACAGCATGAGTCCTGTCCTCTAGTAAGTCCTCTTAGTGGCTGAACCATTAGATGTCATAATGGGCTTGACATGTCCCTAGGCCCCAATTTTTAACCAGATTTCTGATTGTCCAGTCGCCCCTCCCCAGGGCTCTGCTCTGGAATCCCTCATTTGGTGGGACACCTGAGGTTAAAAAAGAAAACAACAACAACAACAACAACAACAACAAACGGACTTCTTCCAGCCCACAGAATGACCCCAAACTCTTTGGACGGGACCCAACCAGCAGAGAGTAAGACTCGTCCATTTCCCATGAAGTCACCCAGAAATTCCATGACCATGAGTGACACGATATCCAGAGACAAAAACTTGAGCAGGAGCTTCACACTCACCCATCTTTCAAATCCCGAAAAGTTCTCCTCATGGTCTGTAGATCAGTCCTGCCATACCTATGACCCGAAACATAAGACAAGTTTGTGTTTTCAGACAACTGTCCAAACAGCCCTGGCCTACACAACCTACAGGCTCAGGCCCCTGGAGCCAAACCTGAGGACTGTACTTGGCCTCTCCAAGGGAATTGTGTGTGCCCATTCCAATGGACTCAACCCCCCTAATAGGATAAACCTCAAAAGTCCCTGATCCAGGGACAATCTGAGCCCAACTGAGCACCTACCTGCACTCAGACCCATAGACAGATGTCCCCAGAGGTAAAAAGGTAAGAAGAGGACCCTAGGCACTAATCAGATCCATTGCTTTGGTTTCCAGGCATCTCTCCTCAGAGGCCTGGATTTCAAAAGCAGCATATAGCTGTTTCTTGACTCACCCATCAGAAAATATCTCATCTACACATGGGAAACTTGCACGTTGGAGCTGTGTCAAAGCCTCTGTTTAGGAGAACCCTTTAGGGCCCCAGTGCCACAGCTTCATTCCAAGGTCTCCATAGACACAAAAGCACTTTAGGACCCATCCCCAGGGGTGTCCATTTCAACTCAGCGTCCTCGGTTGCTCCCCACAGATCCAAGAGATCTAACCTGTCTTGTTGCTAGGAGACAATTGGAATGCGAGGTGGGCTACCCAGCCATCCATCCTTAGAACCCTGCTCAGAATCATTGGCCTGGAGCCAAACAACAGGTCTCAATTGTTCTGCAGAAGACTCTCTGCACTTTGGAGCTTCTCACAACTCCCATCGTGGGAAAACCCCCATGGCCTCGTGATGCCCCCCCATTCATGAAGGGGCCATCAGGGACAGAAACTCCAACCTGAGCGATCGTCTGATCCTCGCCCTGTCTTCAGATGCACGAAATCTCAATTCAGGTCTGTAGATTGTGCCTGCCATGGCCTAACCCAGAAACCTAAGCCTAGCTTGTGTTCTCAGACGTTTGTCGTCAGACTACTGGCCCACAAGCCCTCCAGTTTGGCAATCCAGAACTACAATGCATCACTCTTCCTGCCCTCCAGAAGAAAAACATTGTCCTCTGGGGCTACCCAGTAACCCCAAATGAGTATCAACCTGCACCGACCTTGGCTGTACCCCAAATACATAGGCTGACCAGGGCACTAATGTCCTTTCTGACACAGCCTGAGCCTGGACCCCCTGGCCCCTTCCAGACAGCTGGCCGCACACTGAGCACATCGAGCCGCCATGGCCTTAGGTCGTCATCTCTTCCCAACCTCGGTTTTCGGGTTTCAGAACCTAGACCTTATATCCTATCACTGACCAGGGTTGAAGGTGATGCAGAAATCAGAACTCCTTCCCCATGGCAAGAAACCTTGTGGTTGGCATGCTGTCCAACGTTCAGAGTAGTTGAAACCAGTGTGGCCCATGAGACCCCGCCCATGCTCGCGGGCCACATTGGTCACAAACACACATTGTGACCCTCAGGCTGAGCCCAGTCCTCAAGTAAGGCCACTCAGTGGCTGGATGAAGAGATAGCATATTGGGCTTGCCATGCCCCTAGGCCCCAATTTTTAACCATAGTTCGGGTTGTCCCTTCAGTCTTCCCCACGGCTTTGCTTTGGAATTCCTCTTTTGGTGGGACACCTGAGGTAACAAAACTGAAAGGAGTCCTCCCATCCCACAGATTGACGAAAAGCAATTGGGAATCGGGCAAAATCCTCAGAGAGGAAGATTCGTCCATGGCCCATGAGGCCTCCCCGACATTCCACGGCCATCGCTGATACAAAATCCAGAGACAAAAGCTTGAGCAAGCACCTCAGACTCGCACTTTCTTCATATCCTGAAGAGGTTTTCTCATGGTTTGTAGATCGGGCCTGCCATACCTACGTCCCCAAACCTAAGTTGAGTTTGTGTTTTCAGACTTCTGTCCTCAAAGTCTTGGGCCACACACCCTCCAGGCTGGGCCCCTAGAGCCCCACATTAGGACTGTGCCTACCAATCCATGGGAATTCTGCCCATTCCATGGTCCAAAATCGTACAAATTAGGGGAAACCTCCAAAGTCCCTGAGGTCATCCCAATAGTGTAGGTCGCCCGGAACAAACAAGGGCTGTCTGACACCAGCTGATAATCGACCTCCACTCATACCATAGTTGGATGTCCCTAGAGAAGAATATTGAACCAGACAGGACCCTAGGCCATATTAAGATCCATTGCTTTGGGTTACGGGCATGTGTCCTCAAAAGCCTGATTCCAATACGAGCATAGGGGTTTTCCTGAGGCACCCATCAGAACTCATCTCGTCTCCACAAGGAAACCTGTGCATGGGAGCCATGTCCAAAGCTTAGGAGAGTACTTCAGGGTCCCGGTGCCACCGCCCCATTCCAAGGCCCTCTTGGACACAAAAACACATTAGGACCCATCCTCAGGAAAGTCCATTTCAACTCAGCGACCCTGGTTGCTCCGGCAGAGCCATCAACTCTAAACTGTCTTGTTGCTAGGAGACAATTGGAATGGGAGTCGGGCTTCCCAGGCATCCATCCGCGAACGGTGCTCTGGAGTCATTCCATATGGGATGTCCTGGAGCTGTCCAAGAGGTCTCAATTGTCCCGCAGAAGGAATCCTTGAAGGGGGCATCCCACAACTCCCAAAGTGGGAAAACCTCAATGGCCTCGAGATTCCGCTCCCTTCATGAAGCGGCCGTCATGCACAGAAACTCCAACCTGAGCCAACGTCTGATCCTCGCCCTGACTTCAGATGCATGAGATATTGGTTCAGATCTGCAGGGGGTACCTGCCGTGCCCTCGCCCTGAAACCCAAGTCTGCCTTGTCTTCTCACACTTCCGTCCTCACACTCCTGGCCCGAAGCCCTCAAGTTTGGCAATTCCGGACCCACAATGCAGCACTCTGCCTGCCCTCTAGAAAAAAAATTATTGCCTCATGAGCTGCCCAGGCACCTTAAATGAGGATCAACCTACACAGCACTCGACTTTACCGAAATAATATAGTCTAACCTGGGCACTAATGCACTGTCGAACACAACCTGAGCCCGGATCTCCTGACCAACACCGAGAAAGCTGACTGCACACTGAGCACATAAAACCCGCCATGGCCTTAGGTATCCTCTCTTCTGTACCTCAGTTTTCAGGCTTCAGAACCGAGACCTTATCTCCAATCACTGCCCAGGGGTGAGTGTGATGCAGAAATCAGAACTCCTCCTTACCCATGGCAAGAACCCTTGTGGTTGGCACTTTGTCCAACGTTCAGTGAAGGAGAAACCAGCATTCACCCTGAGGCCCCGCCCATTCTTGAGTGCGACGAGGGCATACACACGCATTGTGACCCTCAGCATGAGTCCTGTCCTCTAGTAAGTCCTCTTTGTGGCTGGACCATTAGATGTCATAATGGGCTTGACATGTCCCTAGGCCCCAATTTTTAACCAGATTTCTGATTGTCCAGTCGCCCCTCCCCAGGGCTCTGCTCTGGAATCCCTCATTTGGTGGGACACCTGAGGTTAAAAAAGAAAACAACAACAACAACAACAACAACAAACGGACTTCTTCCAGCCCACAGAATGACCCCAAACTCTTTGGACGGGCCAAACCACCAGAGAGTAAGACTCGTCCATTTCCCATGAAGTCACCCAGAAATTCCACGACCATGAGTGACACGATATCCAGAGACAAAAACTTGAGCAGGAGCCTCACACTCACCCTTCTTTCAAATCACGAAAGGTTCTCCTCATGGTCTGTAGATCACTCCTGCCATACCTATGACCCGAAACATAAGCCGAGTTTGTGTTTTCAGACAACTGTCCAAACAGCCCTGGCCTACAAAACCAACAGGCTCAGGCCCCTGGAGCCAAACCTGAGGACTGTACTTGGCCTCTCCAAGGGAATTGTGTGTGCCCATTCCAATGGCCTCAACACTCCTAATAGGCTAAACCTCAAAAGTCCCTGATCCAGGGACAATCTGAGCCCAATTGAGCACCTACCTGCACTCAGACCCATAGACAGATGTCCCCAGAGGTAAAAAGGAAAGAACAGGACCCTAGGCACTAATCAGATCCATTGCTTTGGTTTCCAGGCATCTCTCCTCAGAGGCCTGGATTTCAAAAGCAGCATATAGCTGTTTCTTGACTCACCCATCAGAAAACATCTCATTTACACATGGGAAACTTGCACGTTTGAGCTGTGTCAAAGCCTCTGTTTAGGAGAACCTTTTGGGGCCCCAGTGCCACCGCTTCATTCCAAGGTCTCCATAGACACAAAAGCACATTTGGACCCATCCCCAGGGGTGTCCATTTCAATTCAGCGTCCTCGGTTGCTCCCCACAGATCCAGGAGATCTAACCTGTCTTGTTGCTAGGAGACAATTGGAATGCGAGGTGGGCTACCCAGCCATCCATCCTAAGAACCCTGCTCAGAATCATTGGCCTGTTGCCAAACAACAGGTCTCAATTGTTCTGCAGAAGACTCTCTGCACTTTGGAGCTTCTCACAACTCCCATCGTGGGAAAACCCCCATGGCCTCGTGATGCCCCCCCCATTCATGAAGGGGCCATCAGGGACAGAAACTCCAACCTGAGCAATCGTCTAATCCTCGCCCTGTCTTCAGATGCACGAGATCTCAATTCAGGTCTGTAGATTGTGCCTGCCATGGCCTCACCCAGAAACCTAAGCCTAGCTTGTGTTCTCAGACTTTTGTCGTCAGACTACTGGCTCACAAGCCCTCCAGTTTGGCAATCCAGAACTACAATGCAGCACTCTTCCTGCCCTCCAGAAGAAAAACATTGTCCTCTGGGGCCACCCAGTAACCCCAAATGAGGATCAACCTGCACCGACCTTGGCTGTACCCCAAATACATAGGCTGACCAGGGCACTAATGTCCTTTCTGACACAGCCTGAGCCTGGACCCCCTGGCCTCTCCCAGAGAGCTGGCCGCACACTGAGCACATCGAGCCGCCATGGCCTTAGGTCGTCATCTCTTCCCAACCTCGGTTTTCAGGTTTCAGAACCTAGACCTTATCTCCTATCACTGACCAGGTTTGAAGGTGATGCAGAAATCAGAACTCCTTCCCCATGGCAAGAAACCTTGTGGTTGGCATGCTGTCCAACGTTCAGAGTAGTTGAAACTAGTGTGGCCCATGAGGCCCCGCCCATGCTCGCGGGCCACATTGGTCACAAACACACATTGTGACCCTCAGGCTGAGCCCAGTCCTCAAGTAAGGCCACTGAGTGGCTGGATGAAGAGATAGCATATTGGGCTTGCCATGCCCCTAGGCCCCAATTTTTAACCATAGTTCGGGTTGTCCCTTCAGTCTTCCCCACGGCTTTGCTTTGGAATTCCTCTTTTGGTGGGACACCTGAGGTAACAAAACTGAAAGGAGTCCTCCCATCCCACAGATTGACGAAAAGCAATTGGGAATCGGGCCAAATCCTCAGAGAGGAAGATTCGTCCATGGCCCATGAGGCCTCCCCGACATTCCACGGCCATCGCTGATACAAAATCCAGAGACAAAAGCCTGAGCAAGCACCTCAGACTCGCACTTTCTTCATATCCTGAAGAAGTTTTCTCATGGTTTGTAGATCGGGCCTGCCATACCTACGTCCCCAAACCTAAGTTGAGTTTGTGTTTTCAGACTTCTGTCCTCAAATTCTTGGGACACACACCCTCCAGGCTGGGCCCCTAGAGCCCCACATTAGGACTGTGCCTACCAATCCATGGGAATTCTGCCCATTCCATGGTCCAAAATCGTACAAATTAGGGGAAACCTCCAAAGTCCCTGAGGTCATCCCAATAGTGTAGGTCGCCCGGAACAAACAAGGGCTGTCTGACACCAGCTGATAATCGACCTCCACTCATACCATAGTTGGATGTCCCTAGAGAAGAATATTGAACCAGACAGGACCCTAGGCCATATTAAGATCCATTGCTTTGGGTTACGGGCATGTGTCCTCAAAAGCCTGATTCCAATACGAGCATAGGGGTTTTCCTGAGGCACCCATCAGAACTCATCTCGTCTCCACAAGGAAACCTGTGCATGGGAGCCATGTCCAAAGCTTAGGAGAGTACTTCAGGGTCCCGGTGCCACCGCCCCATTCCAAGGCCCTCATGGACACAAAAACACATTAGGACCCATCCTCAGGAAAGTCCATTTCAACTCAGCCACCCTGGTTGCTCCGGTAGAGCCATCAACTCTAAACTGTCTTGTTGCTAGGAGACAATTGGAATGGGAGTCGGGCTTCCCAGGCATCCATCCGCGAACGGTGCTCTGGAGTCATTCCATATGGGATGTCCTGGAGCTGTCCAACAGGTCTCAATTGTCCCGCAGAAGGAATCCTTGAAGGGGGCATCCCACAACTCCCAACGAGGGAAAAACTCAATGGCCTCGAGATTCCGCTCCCTTCATGAAGCGGCCGTCATGCACAGAAACTCCAACCTGAGCCAACGTCTGATCCTCGCCCTGACTTCAGATGCATGAGATATTGGTTCAGATCTGCAGGGGGTACCTGCCGTGCCCTCGCCCTGAAACCCAAGTCTACCTTGTCTTCTCACACTTCCGTCCTCACACTCCTGGCCCCGAAGCCCTCAAGTTTGGCAATTCCGGACCAACAATGCAGCACTCTGCCTGCCCTCTAGAAAAAAAATTAGTGCCTCATGAGCTGCCCAGGCACCTTAAATGAGGATCAACCTACACAGCACTCGACTTTACCGAAATAATATAGTCTAACCTGGGCACTAATGCACTGTCGAACACAACCTGAGCCCGGATCTCCTGACCAACACCGAGAAAGCTGACTGCACACTGAGCACATAAAACCCGCCATGGCCTTAGGTATCCTCTCTTCTGTACCTCAGTTTTCAGGCTTCAGAACCGAGACCTTATCTCCAATAACTGCCCAGGGGTGAGTGTGATGCAGAAATCAGAACACCTCCTTACCCATGGCAAGAACCCTTGTGGTTGGCACTTTGTCCAACGTTCAGTGAAGGGGAAACCAGCATTCACCCTGAGGCCCCGCCCATTCTTGAGTGCGACGAGGGCATACACACGCATTGTGACCCACAGCATGAGTCCTGTCCTCTAGTAAGTCCTCTTTGTGGCTGGATCATTAGATGTCATAATGGGCTTGACATGTCCCTAGGCCCCAATTTTTAACCAGATTTCTGATTGTCCAGTTGCCCCTCCCCAGGGCTCTGCTCTGGAATCCCTCATTTGGTGGGACACCTGAGGTTAAAAAAGAAAACAACAACAACAACAACAACAACAACAACAACAACAACAAAACGGACTTCTTCCAGCCCACAGAATGACCCCAAACTCTTTGGATGGGGCCAAACCACCAGAGAGTAAGACTCGTCCATTTCCCATGAAGTCACCCAGAAATTCCACGACCATGAGTGACACGATATCCAGAGACAAAAACTTGAGCAGGAGCCTCACACTCACCCTTCTTTCAAATCCCGAAAGGTTCTCCTCATGGTCTGTAGATCAGTCCTGCCATACCTATGACCCGAAACATAAGCCGAGTTTGTGTTTTCAGACAACTGTCCAAACAGCCCTGGCCTACACAACCTACAGGCTCAGGCCCCTGGAGCCAAACATGAGGACTGTACTTGGCCTCTCCAAAAGAATTGTGTGTGCCCATTCCAATGGCCTCAACCCTCCTAATAGGATAAACCTCAAAAGTCCCTGATCCAGGGACAATCTGAGCCCATCTGAGCACCTACCTGCACTCAGACCCATAGACAGATGTCCCCAGAGGTAAAAAGGAAAGAACAGGACCCTAGGCACTAATCAGATCCATTGCTTTGGTTTCCAGGCATCTCTCCTCAGAGGCCTGGATTTCAAAAGCAGCATATAGCTGTTTCTTGACTCACCCATCAGAAAACATCTCATTTACACATGGGAAACTTGCACGTTGATCTGTGTCAGAGCCTCTGTTTAGGAGAACCTTTTGGGGCCCCAGTGCCACCGCTTCATTCCAAGGTCTCCATAGACACAAAAGCACATTAGGACCCATCCCCAGGGGTGTCCATTTCAACTCAGCGTCCTCGGTTGCTCCCCACAGATCCAGGAGATCTAACCTGTCTTGTTGCTAGGAGACAATTGGAATGCGAGGTGGGCTACCCAGCCATCCATCCTAAGAACCCTGCTCAGAATCATTGGCCTGGAGCCAAACAAAAGGGCTCAATTGTTCTGCAGAAGAATCTCTGCACTTTGGAGCTTCTCACAACTCCCATCGTGGGAAAACCCCCATGGCCTCGTGATGCCCCCCCATTCATGAAGGGGCCATCAGGGACAGAAACTCCAACCTGAGCGATCGTCTGATCCTCGCCCTGTCTTCAGATGCACGAGATCTCGATTCAGGTCTGTAGATTGTGCCTGCCATGGCCTCACCCAGAAACCGAAGCCTAGCTTGTGTTCTCAGACTTTTGTCGTCAGACTTCTGGCCCACAAGCCCTCCAGTTTGGCAATCCAGAACTACAATGCAGCACTCTTCCTGCCCTCCAGAAGAAAAACATTGTCCTCTGGGGCTACCCAGTAACCCCAAATAAGGATCAACTTGCACCGACCTTGGCTGTACCCCCAATACATAGGCTGACCAGGGCACTAATGTCCTTTCTGACACAGCCTGAGCCTGGACCCCCTGGCCTCTCCCAGACAGCTGGCCGCACACTGTGCACATCGAGCCGCCATGGCCTTAGGTCGTCATCTCTTCCCAAACTCGGTTTTCAGGTTTCTGAACCTAGACCTTATCTCCTATCACTGACCAGGGTTGAAGGTGATGCAGAAATCAGAACTCCTTCCCCATGGCAATAAACCTTGTGTTTGGCATGCTGTCCAACGTTCAGAGTAGTTGAAACCAGTGTGGCCCATGAGGCCCCGCCCATGCTCGCGGGCCACATTGGTCACAAACACACATTGTGACCCTCAGGCTGAGCCCAGTCCTCAAGTAAGGCCACTCAGTGGCTGGATGAAGAGATAGCATATTGGGCTTGCCATTCCCCTAGGCCCCAATTTTTAACCATAGTTCGGGTTGTCCCTTCAGTCTTCCCCACGGCTTTGCTTTGGAATTCCTTTTTTGGTGGGACACCTGAGGTAACAAAACTGAAAGGAGTCCTCCCATCCCACAGATTGACGAAAAGCAATTGGGAATCGGGCCAAATCCTCAGAGAGGAAGATTCGTCCATGGCCCATGAGGCCTCCCCGACATTCCACGGCCATCGCTGATACAAAATCCAGAGACAAAAGCCTGAGCAAGCGCCTCAGACTCGCACTTTCTTCATATCCTGAAGAGTTTTTCTCATGGTTTGTAGATCGGGCCTGCCATACCTACGTCCCCAAACCTAAGTTGAGTTTGTGTTTTCAGACTTCTGTCCTCAAAGTCTTGGGCCACACACCCTCCAGGCTGGGCCCCTGGAGCCACACATTAGGACTGTGCCTACCAATCCATGGGAATTCTGCCCATTCCATGGTCCAAAATCGTACAAATTAGGAGAAACCTCCAATGTCCCTGAGGTCATCCCAATAGTGTAGGTCGCCCGGAACAAACAAGGGCTGTCTGACACCAGCTGATAATCGACCTCCACTCATACCATAGTTGGATGTCCCTAGAGAAGAAGATTGAACCAGACAGGACCCGAGGCCATATTAAGATCCATTGCTTTGGGTTACGGGCATGTGTCCTCAAAAGCCTGATTCCAATACGAGCATAGGGGTTTTCCTGAGGCACCCATCAGAACTCATCTCGTCTCCACAAGGAAACCTGTGCATGGCAGCCATGTCCAAAGCTTAGGAGAGTACTTCAGGGTCCCGGTGCCACCGCCCCATTCCAAGGCCCTCATGGACACAAAAACACATTAGGACCCATCCTCAGGAAAGCCCATTTCAACTCAGCCACCCTGGTTGCTCCGGCAGAGCCATCAACTCTAAACTGTCTTGTTGCTAGGAGACAATTGGAATGGGAGGCGGGCTTCCCAGGCATCCATCCGCGAACGGTGCTCTGGAGTCATTCCATATGGGATGTCCTGGAGCTGTCCAACAGGTCTCAATTGTCCCGCAGAAGGAATCCTTGAAGGGGGAATCCCACAACTCCCAACGTGGGAAAACCTCAATGGCCTCGAGATTCCGCTCCCTTCATGAAGCGGCCGTCATGCACAGAAACTCCAACCTGAGCCAACGTCTGATCCTCGCCCTGACTTCAGATGCATGAGATATTGTTTCAGATCTGCAGGGGGTACCTGCCGTGCCCTCGCCCTGAAACCCAAGTCTACCTTGTCTTCTCACACTTCCGTCCTCACGCTCCTGGCCCCGAAGCCCTCAAGTTTGGCAATTCCGGACCCACAATGCAGCACTCTGCCTGCCCTCTAGAAAAAAAATTAGTGCCTCATGAGCCGCCCAAGCACCTTAAATGAGGATAAACCTACACAGCACTCGACTTTACCCAAATTACATAGTCTAACCTGGGCACTAATGCACTGTCGAACACAACCTGAGCCCGGACCTCCTGACCAACACCGAGAAAGCTGACCGCACACTGAGCACATAAAACCCGCCATGGCCTTAGGTATCCTCTCTTCTGTACCTCAGTTTTCAGGCTTCAGAAGCGAGACCTTATCTCCAATCACTGCCCAGGGGTGAGGGTGATGCAGAAATCAGAACTTTTCCTTACCCATGGCAAGAACACTTGTGGTTGGCACGTTGTCCTACTTTCAGTGTAGGAGAAACCAGCATTCACCCTGAGGCCACGCCCATTCTTGAGTGCGGCGAGGACATACACAGGCATTGTGTCCCTCAGCATGAGTCCTGTCCTCTAGTAAGTCCTCTTAGTGGCTGGACCATTAGATGTCATAATGGGCTTGACATGTCCCTAGGCCCCAATTTTTAACCAGATTTCTGATTGTCCAGTCGCCCCTCCCCAGGGCTCTGCTCTGGAATCCCTCATTTGGTGGGTCACATGAGGTTAAAAAAGAAAACAACAACAACAACAACAAAAACAACAACAAAAACGGACTTCTTCCAGCCCAGAGAATGACCCAAAACTCTTTGGACGGGGCCAAACCAGCAGAGAGTAAGACTCGTCCATTTCCCATGAAGTCACCCAGAAATTCCACGACCATGAGTGACATGATATACAGAGACAAAAACTTCAGCAGGAGCCTCACACTCGCCCTTCTTTCAAATCCCGAAGAGTTCTCCTCATGGTCTGTAGATCAGTCCTGCCATACCTATGACCCGAAACATAAGCCGAGTTTGTGTTTTCAGACAACTGTCCAAACAGCCCTGGCCTACACAACCTACAGGCTCAGGCCCCTGGAGCCAAACCTGAGGACTGTACTTGGCCTCTCCAAGGGAATTGTGTGTGCCCATTCCAATGGCCTCAACCCTCCTAATAGGATAAACCTCAAAAGTCCCTGATCCAGGGACAATCTTAGCCCAACTGAGCACCTACCTGCACTCAGACCCATAGACAGATGTCCCCAGAGGTAAAAAGGAAAGAACAGGACCCTAGGCACTAATCAGATCCATCGCTTTGGTTTCCAGGCATCTCTCCTCAGAGGCCTGGATTTCAAAAGCAGCATATAGCTGTTTCTTGACTCACCCATCAGAAAACATCTCATCTACACATGGGAAACTTGCACGTTGGAGCTGTGTCAAAGCCTCTGTTTAGGAGAACCCTTTAGGGCCCCAGTGCCACCGCTTCATTCCAAGGTCTCCATAGACACAAAAGCACATTAGGACCCATCACCAGGGGTGTCCATTTCAACTCAGCGTCCTCGGTTGCTCCCCACATATCCAGGAGATCTAACCTGTCTTGCTGCTAGGAGACAATTGGAATGCGAGGTGGGCTACCCAGCCATCCATCCTTAGAACCCTGCTCAGAATCATTGGCCTGGAGCCAAACCACAGGTCTCAATTGTTCTGCAGAAGACTCTCTGCACTTTGGAGCTTCTCACAACTCCCATCGTGGGAAAACCCCCATGGCCTCGTGTCGCCCCCGCATTCATGAAGGGGCCATCAGGGACAGAAACTCCAACCTGAGCGATCGTCTGATCCTCGCCCTATCTTCAGATGCACGAGATCTCCATTCAGGTCTGTAGATTGTGCCTGCCATGGCCTCACCCAGAAACCGAAGCCTAGCTTGTGTTCTCAGACTTTTGTCGTCAGACTACTGGCCCACAAGCCCTCCAGTTTGGCAATCCAGAACTACAATGCAGCACTCTTCCTGCCCTCCAGAAGAAAAACATTGTCCTCTGGGGCTACCAAGTAACCCCAAATGAGGATCAACCTGCACCGACCTTGGCTGTACCCCAAATACATAGGCTGACCAGGGCACTAATGCCCTTTCTGGCACAGCCTGAGCCTGGACACCCTGGCCCCTCCCAGACAGCTGGCCGCACACTGAGCACATCGAGCCGCCATGGCCTTAGGTCGTCATCTCTTCCCAAACTCGGTTTTCAGGTTTCTGAACCTAGACCTTATCTCCTATCACTGACCAGGGTTGAAGGTGATGCAGAAATCAGAACTCCTTCCCCATGGCAAGAAACCTTGTGGTTGGCATGCTGTCCAACGTTCAGAGTACTTGAAACCAGTGTGGCCCACGAGGCCCCGCCCATGCTCGCAGGCCACATTGGTCACAAACACACATTGTGACACTCAGGCTGAGCCCAGTCCTCAAGTAAGGCCACTCAGTGGCTGGATGAAGAGATAGCATATTGGGCTTGCCATGCCCCTAGGCCCCAATTTTTAACCATAGTTCCGGTTGTCCCTTCAGTCTTCCCCATGGCTTTGCTTTGGAATTCCTCTTTTGGTGGGACACCTGAGGTAACAAAACTGAAAGGAGTCCTCCCATCCCACAGATTGACGAAAAGCAATTGGGAATCGGGCCAAATCCTCAGAGAGGAAGATTCGTCCATGGCCCATGAGGCCTCCCCGACATTCCACGGCCATCGCTGATACAAAATCCAGAGACAAAAGCCTGAGCAAGCGCCTCAGACTCGCACTTTCTTCATATCCTGAAGAGTTTTTCTCATGGTTTGTAGATCGGGCCTGCCATACCTACGTCCCCAAACTTAAGTTGAGTTTGTGTTTTCAGACTTCTGTCCTCAAAGTCTTGGGCCACACACCCTCCAGGCTCGGCCCCTGGAGCCACACATTAGGACTGTGCCTACCAATCCATGGGAATTCTGCCCATTCCATGGTCCAAAATCGTACAAATTAGGAGAAAACTCCAAAGTCCCTGAGGTCATCCCAATAGTGTAGGTCGCCCGGAACAAACAAGGGCTGTCTGACACCAGCTGATAATCGACCTCCACTCATACCATAGTTGGATGACCCTAGAGAAGAATATTGAACCAGACAGGACCCTAGGCCATATTAAGATCCATTGCTTTGGGTTACGGGCATGTGTCCTCAAAAGCCTGATTCCAATACGAGCATAGGGGTTTTCCTGAGGCACCCATCAGAACTCATCTCGTCTCCACAAGGAAACCTGTGCATGGGAGCCATGTCCAAAGCTTAGGAGAGTACTTCAGGGTCCCGGTGCCACAGCCCCATTCCAAGGCCCTCATGGACACAAAAACACATTAGGACCCATCCTCAGGAAAGCCCATTTCAACTCAGCGACCCTGGTTGCTCCGGCAGAGCCATCAACTCTAAACTATCTTGTTGCTAGGAGACAATTGGAATGGGAGGCGGGCTTCCCAGGAATCCATCCGCGAACGGTGCTCTGGAGTCATTCCATATGGGATGTCCTGGAGCTGTCCAACAGGTCTCAATTGTCCCGCAGAAGGAATCCTTGAAGGGGGCATCCCACAACTCCCAACGTGGGAAAACCTCAATGACCTCGAGATTCCGCTCCCTTCATGAAGCGGCCGTCATGCACAGAAACTCCAACCTGAGCCAACGTCTGATCCTCGCCCTGACTTCAGATGCATGAGATATTGGTTCAGATCTGCAGGGGGTACCTGCCGTGCCCTCGCCCTGAAACCCAAGTCTACCTTGTCTTTTCACAATTCCGTCCTCACACTCCTGGCCCCGAAGCCCTCAAGTTTGGCAATTCCGGACCCACAATGCAGCACTCTGCCTGCCCTCTAGAAAAAAAAAAATTAGTGCCTCATGAGCTGCCCAGGCACCTTAAATGAGGATAAACCTACACAACACTCAACTTTACCCATATTATATAGTCTTACCTGGGCACTAATGCACTGTCGAACACAACCTGAGCCCGGACCTCCTGACCAACACCCAGAAATCTGACCACACACTGAGCACATAAAACCCGCCATGGCCTTAGGTATCCTCTCTTCTGTACCTCAGTTTTCAGGCTTCAGAACCGAGACCTTATCTCCAATCACAGCCCAGGGGTGAGTGTGATGCAGAAATCAGAACTTTTCCTTACCCATGGCAAGAACCCTTGTGGTTGGCACGTTGTCCTACGTTCAGTGTAGGAGAAACCAGCATTCACCCTGAGGCCACGCCCATTCTTGAGTGCGACGAGGACATACACACGCATTGTGACCCTCAGCATGAGTACTGTCCTCTAGTAAGTCCTCTTAGTGGCTGGACCATTAGATGTCATAATGGGCTTGACATGTCCCTAGGCCCCAATTTTTAACCAGATTTCTGATTGTCCAGTCGGCCCTCCCCAGGGCTCTGCTCTGGAATCCCTCATTTGGTGGGACACATGAGGTTAAGAAAGAAAACAACAACAACAACAACAACAAAAAACGGACTTCTTCCAACCCACAGAATGACCCCAAACTCTTTGGACGGGGCCAAACCACCAGAGAGTAAGACTTGTCCATTTCCCATGAAGTCACCCGAAATTCCACCACCATGAGTGACAAGATATCCAGAGACAAAAACTTGAGCAGGAGCCTCACACTCGCCCTTCTTTCAAATCCCGAAGAGTTCTCCTCATGGTCTGTAGATCAGTCCTGCCATACCTATGACCCGAAACATAAGCCGAGTTTGTGTTTTCAGACAACTGTCCAAACAGCCCTGGCCTACACAACCTACAGGCTCAGGCCCCTGGAGCCAAACATGAGGACTGTACTTGGCCTCTCCAAGGGAATTGTGTGTGCCCATTCCAATGGCCTCAACCCCCCTAATAGGATAAACCTCAAAAGTCCCTGATCCAGGGACAATCTGAGCCCAACTGAGCACCTACCTGCACTCAGACCCATAGACAGATGTCCCCAGAGGTAAAAAGGAAAGAACAGGACCCTAGGCACTAATCAGATCCATTGCTTTGGTTTCCAGGCATCTCTCCTCAGAGGCCTGGATTTCAAAAGCAGCATATAGCTGTTTCTTGACTCACCCATCAGAAAACATCTCATCTACACATGGGAAACTTGCACGTTGGAGCTGTGTCAAAGCCTCTGTTTAGGAGAACCCTTTAGGGCCCCAGTGCCACCGCTTCATTCCAAGGTCTCAATAGACACAAAAGCACATTAGGACCCATCACCAGGGGTGTCCATTTCAACTCAGCGTCCTCGGTTGCTCCCCACATATCCAGGAGATCTAACCTGTCTTGCTGCTAGGAGACAATTGGAATGCGAGGTGGGCTACCCAGCCATCCATCCTTAGAACCCTGCTCAGAATCATTGGCCTGGAGCCAAACCACAGGTCTCAATTGTTCTGCAGAAGACTCTCTGCACTTTGGAGCTTCTCACAACTCCCATCGTGGGAAAACCCCCATGGCCTCGTGTCGCCCCCGCATTCATGAAGGGGCCATCAGGGACAGAAACTCCAACCTGAGCGATCGTCTGATCCTCGCCCTGTCTTCAGATGCACGAGATCTCCATTCAGGTCTGTAGATTGTGCCTGCCATGGCCTCACCCAGAAACCTAAGCCTAGCTTGTGTTCTCAGACTTTTGTCGTCAGACTACTGGCCCACAAGCCCTCCAGTTTGGCAATCCAGAACTACAATGCAGCACTCTTCCTGCACTCCAGAAGAAAAACATTGTCCTCTGGGGCTACCAAGTAACCCCAAATGAGGATCAACCTGCACCGACCTTGGCTGTACCCCAAATACATAGGCTGACCAGGGCACTAATGCCCTTTCTGGCACAGCCTGAGCCTGGACACCCTGGCCCCTCCCAGACAGCTGGCCGCACACTGAGCACATCGAGCCGCCATGGCCTTAGGTCGTCATCTCTTCCCAAACTCGGTTTTCAGGTTTCTGAACCTAGACCTTATCTCCTATCACTGACCAGCGTTGAAGGTGATGCAGAAATCAGAACTCCTTCCCCATGGCAAGAAACCTTGTGGTTGGCATGCTGTCCAACGTTCAGAGTACTTGAAACCAGTGTGGCCCACGAGGCCCCGCCCATGCTCGCAGGCCGCATTGGTCACAAACACACATTGTGACACTCAGGCTGAGCCCAGTCCTCAAGTAAGGCCACTCAGTGGCTGGATGAAGAGATAGCATATTGGGCTTGCCATGCCCCTAGGCCCCATTTTTTAACCATAGTTCCGGTTGTCCCTTCAGTCTTCCCCACGGCTTTGCTTTGGAATTCCTCTTTTGGTGGGACACCTGACGTAACAAAACTGAAAGGAGTCCTCCCATCCCACAGATTGACGAAAAACAATTGGGAATCGGGCAAAATCCTCAGAGAGGAAGATTCGTCCATGGCCCATGAGGCCTCCCCGACATTCCACGGCCATCGCTGATACAAAATCCAGAGACAAAAGCCTGAGCAAGCGCCTCAGACTCGCACTTTCTTCATATCCTGAAGAGTTTTTCTCATGGTTTGTAGATCGGGCCTGCCATACCTACGTCCCCAAACCTAAGTTGAGTTTGTGTTTTCAGACTTCTGTCCTCAAAGTCTTGGGCCACACACCCTCCAGGCTGGGCCCCTGGAGCCACACATTAGGACTGTGCCTACCAATCCATGGGAAATCTGCCCATTCCATGGTCCAAAATCGTACAAATTAGGAGAAACCTCCAAAGTCCCTGAGGTCATCCCAATAGTGTAGGTCGCCCGGAACAAACAAGGGCTGTCTGACACCAGCTGATAATCGACCTCCACTCATACCATAGTTGGATGTCCCTAGAGAAGAAGATTGAACCAGACAGGACCCGAGGCCATATTAAGATCCATTGCTTTGGGTTACGGGCATGTGTCCTCAAAAGCCTGATTCCAATACGAGCATAGGGGTTTTCCTGAGGCACCCATCAGAACTCATCTCGTCTCCACAAGGAAACCTGTGCATGGCAGCCATGTCCAAAGCTTCGGAGAGTACTTCAGGGTCCCGGTGCCACCGCCCCATTCCAAGGCCCTCATGGACACAAAAACACATTAGGACCCATCCTCAGGAAAGCCCATTTCAACTCAGCCACCCTGGTTGCTCCGGCAGAGCCATCAACTCTAATCTGTCTTGTTGCTAGGAGACAATTGGAATGGGAGGCGGGCTTCCCAGGCATCCATCCGCGAACGGTGCTCTGGAGTCATTCCATATGGGATGTCCTGGAGCTGTCCAACAGGTCTCAATTGTCCCGCAGAAGGAATCCTTGAAGGGGGCATCCCACAACTCCCAACGTGGGAAAACCTCAATGACCTCGAGATTCCGCTCCCTTCATGAAGCGGCCGTCATGCACAGAAACTCCAACCTGAGCCAACGTCTGATCCTCGCCCTGACTTCAGATGCATGAGATATTGGTTCAGATCTGCAGGGGGTACCTGCCGTGCCCTCGCCCTGAAACCCAAGTCTACCTTGTCTTCTCACACTTCCGTCCTCACACTCCTGGGCCAGAAGCCCTCAAGTTTGGCAATTCCGGACCCACAATGCAGCACTCTGCCTGCCTTCTAGAAAAAAAATTAGTGCCTCATGAGCTGCCCAGGAACCTTAAATGAGGATAAACCTACACAGCACTCGACTTTACCCAAATTATATAGTCTAAACTAGGCACTAATGCACTGTCGAACACAACCTGAGCCCGGACCTCCTGACCAACACCCAGAAAGCTGAGTGCACACTGAGCACATAAAACCCGCCATGGCCTTAGGTATCCTCTCTTCTGTACCTCAGTTTTCAGGCTTCAGAACCGTGACCTTATCTCCAATCACTGCCCAGGGGTGAGTGTGATGCAGAAATCAGAACTCCTCCTTACCCATGGCAAGAACCCTTGTGGTTGGCACATTGTCCAACGTTCAGTGTAGGAGAAACCAGCATTCACCCTGAGGCCTCGCCCATTCTTGAGTGCGACGAGGGCATACACACACATTGTGACCCTCAGCATGAGTCCTGTCCTCTAGTAAGTCCTCTTAGTGGCTGGACCATTAGATGTCATAATGGGCTTGACATGTCCCTAGGCCCCAATTTTTAACCAGATTTCTGATTGTCCAGTCGCCCCTCCCCAGGGCTCTGCTCTGGAATCCCTCATTTGGTGGGACACATGAGGTTAAGAAAGAAAACAACAACAACAACAACAACAAAAAACGGACTTCTTCCAACCCACAGAATGACCCCAAAGTCTTTGGACGGGGCCAAACCACCAGAGAGTAAGACTTGTCCATTTCCCATGAAGTCACCCGAAATTCCACCACCATGAGTGACACGATATCCAGAGACAAAAACTTGAGCAGGAGCCTCACACCCGCCCTTCTTTCAAATCCCGAAGAGTTCTCCTCATGGTCTCTAGATCTGTCCTGCCATACCTATGAACCGAAACATAAGCCGAGTTTGTGTTTTCAGACAACTGTCCAAACAGCCCTGGCCTACACAACCTACAGGCTCAGGCCCCTGGAGCCAAACATGAGGACTGTACTTGGCCTCTCCAAGGGAATTGTGTGTGCCCATTCCAATGGCCTCAACCCTCCTAATAGGATAAACCTCAAAAGTCCCTGATCCAGGGACAATCTGAGCCCAACTGAGCACCTACCTGCACTCAGACCCATAGACAGATGTCCCCAGAGGTAAAAAGGAAAGAACAGGACCCTAGGCACTAATCAGATCCATCGCTTTGGTTTCCAGGCATCTCTCCTCAGAGGCCTGGATTTCAAAAGCAGCATATAGCTGTTTCTTGACTCACCCATCAGAAAACATCTCATCTACACATGGGAAACTTGCACGTTGGAGCTGTGTCAAAGCCTCTGTTTAGGAGAACCCTTTAGGGCCCCAGTGCCACCGCTTCATTCCAAGGTCTCCATAGACACAAAAGCACATTAGGACCCATCACCAGGGGTGTCCATTTCAACTCAGCGTCCTCGGTTGCTCCCCACATATCCAGGAGATCTAACCTGTCTTGCTGCTAGGAGACAATTGGAATGCGAGGTGGGCTACCCAGCCATCCATCCTTAGAACCCTGCTCAGAATCATTGGCCTGGAGCCAAACCACAGGTCTCAATTGTTCTGCAGAAGACTCTCTGCACTTTGGAGCTTCTCACAACTCCCATCGTGGGAAAACCCCATGGCCTCGTGTCGCCCCCGCATTCATGAAGGGGCCATCAGGGACAGAAACTCCAACCTGAGCGATCGTCTGATCCTCGCCCTGTCTTCAGATGCACGAGATCTCCATTCAGGTCTTTAGATTGTGCCTGCCATGGCCTCACCCAGAAACCTAAGCCTAGCTTGTGTTCTCAGACTTTTGTCGTCAGACTACTGGCCCACAAGCCCTCCAGTTTGGCAATCCAGAACTACAATGCAGCACTCTTCCTGCCCTCCAGAAGAAAAACATTGTCCTCTGGGGCTACCAAGTAACCCCAAATGAGGATCAACCTGCACCGACCTTGGCTGTACCCCAAATACATAGGCTGACCAGGGCACTAATGCCCTTTCTGGCACAGCCTGAGCCTGGACACCCTGGCCCCTCCCAGACAGCTGGCCGCACACTGAGCACATCCAGCCGTCATGGTTTTAGGTCGTCATCTCTTCCCAACCTCGGTTTTCAGGTTTCTGAACCTAGACCTTATCTCCTATCACTGACCAGGGTTGAATGTGATGCAGAAATCAGAACTCCTTCCCCATGGCAAGAAACCTTGTGGTTGGCATGCTGTCCAACGTTCAGAGTACTTGAAACCAGTGTGGCCCACGAGGCCCCGCCCATGCTCGCAGGCCACATTGGTCACAAACACACATTGTGACACTCAGGCTGAGCCCAGTGCTCAAGTAAGGCCACTCAGTGTCTGGATGAAGAGATAGCATATTGGGCTTTCCATGCCCCTAGGCCCCAATTTTTAACCATAGTTCCGGTTGTCCCTTCAGTCTTCCCCACGGCTTTGCTTTGGAATTCCTCTTTTGGTGGGACACCTGAGGTAACAAAACTGAAAGGAGTCCTCCCATCCCACAGATTGACGAAAAGCAATTGGGAATCGGGCCAAATCCTCAGAGAGGAAGATTCGTCCATGGCCCATGAGTCCTCCCCGACATTTCACGGCCATCGCTGATACAAAATCCAGAGACAAAAGCCTGAGCAAGCGCCTCAGACTCGCACTTTCTTCATATCCTGAAGAGTTTTTCTCATGGTTTGTAGATCGGGCCTGCCATACCTACGTCCCCAAACCTAAGTTGAGTTTGTGTTTTCAGACTTCTGTCCTCAAAGTCTTGGGCCACACACCCTCCAGGCTGGGCCCTTGGAAGCACACATTAGGACTGTGCCTACCAATCCATGGGAAATCTGCCCATTCCATGGTCCAAAATCGTACAAATTAGGAGAAACCTCCAAAGTCCCTGAGGTCATCCCAATAGTGTAGGTCGCCCGGAACAAACAAGGGCTGTCTGACACCAGCTGATAATCGACCTCCACTCATACCATAGTTGGATGTCCCTAGAGAAGAAGATTGAACCAGACAGGACCCTAGGCCATATTAAGATCCATTGCTTTGGGTTACGGGCATGTGTCCTCAAAAGCCTGATTCCAATACGAGCATAGGGGTTTTCCAGAGGCACCCATCAGAACTCATCTCGTCTCCACAAGGAAACCTGTGCATGGCAGCCATGTCCAAAGCTTCGGAGAGTACTTCCGGGTCCCGGTGCCACAGCTCCATTCCAAGGCCCTCATGGACACAAAAACACATTAGGACCCATCCTCAGGAAAGCCCATTTCAACTCAGCCACCCTGGTTGCTCCGGCAGAGCCATCAACTCTAATCTGTCTTGTTGCTAGGAGACAATTGGAATGGGAGGCGGGATTCCCAGGCATCCATCCGCGAACGGTGCTCTGGAGTCATTCCATATGGGATGTCCTGGAGCTGTCCAACAGGTCTCAATTGTCCCGCAGAAGGAATCCTTGAAGGGGGCATCCCACAACTCCCAACGTGGGAAAACCTCAATGACCTCGAGATTCCGCTCCCTTCATGAAGCGGCCGTCATGCACAGAAACTCCAACCTGAGCCAACGTCTGATCCTCGCCCTGACTTCAGATGCATGAGATATTGGTTCAGATCTGCAGGGGGTACCTGCCGTGCCCTCGCCCTGAAACCCAAGTCTACCTTGTCTTCTCACACTTCCGTCCTCACACTCCTGGGCCAGAAGCCCTCAAGTTTGGCAATTCCGGACCCACAATGCAGCACTCTGCCTGCCCTCTAGAAAAAAAATTAGTGCCTCATGAGCTGCCCAGGCACCTTAAATGAGGATAAACCTACACAGCACTCGACTTTACCCAAATTATATAGTCTTACCTGGGCACTAATGCACTGTCGAACACAACCTGAGCCCGGACCTCCTGACCAACACCCAGAAAGCTGAGTGCACACTGAGCACATAAAACCCGCCATGGCCTTAGGTATCCTCACTTCTATACCTCAGTTTTCAGGCTTCAGAACCGTGACCTTATCTCCAATCACTGCCCAGGGGTGAGTGTGATGCAGAAATCAGAACTCCTCCTTACCCATGGCAAGAACCCTTGTGGTTGGCACGTTGTCCAACGTTCAGTGTAGGAGAAACCAGCATTCACCCTGAGGCCCCGCCCATTCTTGAGTGCGACGAGGGCATACACACGCATTGTGACCCTCAGCATGAGTCCTGTCCTCTAGTAAGTCCTCTTAGTGGCTGGACCATTAGATGTCATAATGGGCTTGACATGTCCCTAGGCCCCAATTTTTAACCAGATTTCTGATTGTCCAGTCGCCCCTCCCCAGGGCTCTGCTCTGGAATCCCTCATTTGGTGGGACACATGAGGTTAAAAAAGAAAACAACAACAACAACAACAACAAAAAACGGACTTCTTCCAACCCACAGAATGACCCCAAACTCTTTGGACGCGGCCAAACCACCAGAGAGTAAGACTTGTCCATTTCCCATGAAGTCACCCGAAATTCCACCACCATGAGTGACACGATATCCAGAGACAAAAACTTGAGCAGGAGCCTCACACCCGCCCTTCTTTCAAATCCCGAAGAGTTCTCCTCATGGTCTGTAGATCAGTCCTGCCATACCTATGAACCGAAACATAAGCCGAGTTTGTGTTTTCAGACAACTGTCCAAACAGCCCTGGCCTACACAACCTACAGGCTCAGGCCCCTGGAGCCAAACATGAGGACTGTACTTGGCCTCTCCAAGGGAATTGTGTGTGCCCATTCCAATGGCCTCAACCCTCCTAATAGGATAAACCTCAAAAGTCCCTGATCCAGGGACAATCTGAGCCCAACTGAGCACCTACCTGCACTCAGACCCATAGACAGATGTCCCCAGAGGTAAAAAGGAAAGAACAGGACCCTAGGCACTAATCAGATCCATCGCTTTGGTTTCCAGGCATCTCTCCTCAGAGGCCTGGATTTCAAAAGCAGCATATAGCTGTTTCTTGACTCACCCATCAGAAAACATCTCATCTACACATGGGAAACTTGCACGTTGGAGCTGTGTCAAAGCCTCTGTTTAGGAGAACCCTTTAGGGCCCCAGTGCCACCGCTTCATTCCAAGGTCTCCATAGACACAAAAGCACATTAGGACCCATCACCAGGGGTGTCCATTTCAACTCAGCGTCCTCGGTTGCTCCCCACATATCCAGGAGATCTAACCTGTCTTGCTGCTAGGAGACAATTGGAATGCGAGGTGGGCTACCCAGCCATCCATCCTTAGAACCCTGCTCAGAATCATTGGCCTGGAGCCAAACCACAGGTCTCAATTGTTCTGCAGAAGACTCTCTGCACTTTGGAGCTTCTCACAACTCCCATCGTGGGAAAACCCCATGGCCTCGTGTCGCCCCCGCATTCATGAAGGGGCCATCAGGGACAGAAACTCCAACCTGAGCGATCGTCTGATCCTCGCCCTGTCTTCAGATGCACGAGATCTCCATTCAGGTCTTTAGATTGTGCCTGCCATGGCCTCACCCAGAAACCTAAGCCTAGCTTGTGTTCTCAGACTTTTGTCGTCAGACTACTGGCCCACAAGCCCTCCAGTTTGGCAATCCAGAACTACAATGCAGCACTCTTCCTGCCCTCCAGAAGAAAAACATTGTCCTCTGGGGCTACCAAGTAACCCCAAATGAGGATCAACCTGCACCGACCTTGGCTGTACCCCAAATACATAGGCTGACCAGGGCACTAATGCCCTTTCTGGCACAGCCTGAGCCTGGACACCCTGGCCCCTCCCAGACAGCTGGCCGCACACTGAGCACATCCAGCCGTCATGGTTTTAGGTCGTCATCTCTTCCCAACCTCGGTTTTCAGGTTTCTGAACCTAGACCTTATCTCCTATCACTGACCAGGGTTGAATGTGATGCAGAAATCAGAACTCCTTCCCCATGGCAAGAAACCTTGTGGTTGGCATGCTGTCCAACGTTCAGAGTACTTGAAACCAGTGTGGCCCACGAGGCCCCGCCCATGCTCGCAGGCCACATTGGTCACAAACACACATTGTGACACTCAGGCTGAGCCCAGTGCTCAAGTAAGGCCACTCAGTGTCTGGATGAAGAGATAGCATATTGGGCTTTCCATGCCCCTAGGCCCCAATTTTTAACCATAGTTCCGGTTGTCCCTTCAGTCTTCCCCACGGCTTTGCTTTGGAATTCCTCTTTTGGTGGGACACCTGAGGTAACAAAACTGAAAGGAGTCCTCCCATCCCACAGATTGACGAAAAGCAATTGGGAATCGGGCCAAATCCTCAGAGAGGAAGATTCGTCCATGGCCCATGAGTCCTCCCCGACATTTCACGGCCATCGCTGATACAAAATCCAGAGACAAAAGCCTGAGCAAGCGCCTCAGACTCGCACTTTCTTCATATCCTGAAGAGTTTTTCTCATGGTTTGTAGATCGGGCCTGCCATACCTACGTCCCCAAACCTAAGTTGAGTTTGTGTTTTCAGACTTCTGTCCTCAAAGTCTTGGGCCACACACCCTCCAGGCTGGGCCCTTGGAAGCACACATTAGGACTGTGCCTACCAATCCATGGGAAATCTGCCCATTCCATGGTCCAAAATCGTACAAATTAGGAGAAACCTCCAAAGTCCCTGAGGTCATCCCAATAGTGTAGGTCGCCCGGAACAAACAAGGGCTGTCTGACACCAGCTGATAATCGACCTCCACTCATACCATAGTTGGATGTCCCTAGAGAAGAAGATTGAACCAGACAGGACCCTAGGCCATATTAAGATCCATTGCTTTGGGTTACGGGCATGTGTCCTCAAAAGCCTGATTCCAATACGAGCATAGGGGTTTTCCAGAGGCACCCATCAGAACTCATCTCGTCTCCACAAGGAAACCTGTGCATGGCAGCCATGTCCAAAGCTTCGGAGAGTACTTCCGGGTCCCGGTGCCACAGCTCCATTCCAAGGCCCTCATGGACACAAAAACACATTAGGACCCATCCTCAGGAAAGCCCATTTCAACTCAGCCACCCTGGTTGCTCCGGCAGAGCCATCAACTCTAATCTGTCTTGTTGCTAGGAGACAATTGGAATGGGAGGCGGGATTCCCAGGCATCCATCCGCGAACGGTGCTCTGGAGTCATTCCATATGGGATGTCCTGGAGCTGTCCAAAAGGTCTCAATTGTCCCGCAGAAGGAATCCTTGAAGGGGGCATCCCACAACTCCCAACGTGGGAAAACCTCAATGACCTCGAGATTCCGCTCCCTTCATGAAGCGGCCGTCATGCACAGAAACTCCAACCTGAGCCAACGTCTGATCCTCGCCCTGACTTCAGATGCATGAGATATTGGTTCAGATCTGCAGGGGGTACCTGCCGTGCCCTCGCCCTGAAACCCAAGTCTACCTTGTCTTCTCACACTTCCGTCCTCACACTCCTGGGCCAGAAGCCCTCAAGTTTGGCAATTCCGGACCCACAATGCAGCACTCTGCCTGCCCTCTAGAAAAAAAATTAGTGCCTCATGAGCTGCCCAGGCACCTTAAATGAGGATAAACCTACACAGCACTCGACTTTACCCAAATTATATAGTCTTACCTGGGCACTAATGCACTGTCGAACACAACCTGAGCCCGGACCTCCTGACCAACACCCAGAAAGCTGAGTGCACACTGAGCACATAAAACCCGCCATGGCCTTAGGTATCCTCACTTCTATACCTCAGTTTTCAGGCTTCAGAACCGTGACCTTATCTCCAATCACTGCCCAGGGGTGAGTGTGATGCAGAAATCAGAACTCCTCCTTACCCATGGCAAGAACCCTTGTGGTTGGCACGTTGTCCAACGTTCAGTGTAGGAGAAACCAGCATTCACCCTGAGGCCCCGCCCATTCTTGAGTGCGACGAGGGCATACACACGCATTGTGACCCTCAGCATGAGTCCTGTCCTCTAGTAAGTCCTCTTAGTGGCTGGACCATTAGATGTCATAATGGGCTTGACATGTCCCTAGGCCCCAATTTTTAACCAGATTTCTGATTGTCCAGTCGCCCCTCCCCAGGGCTCTGCTCTGGAATCCCTCATTTGGTGGGACACATGAGGTTAAAAAAGAAAACAACAACAACAACAACAACAAAAAACGGACTTCTTCCAACCCACAGAATGACCCCAAACTCTTTGGACGCGGCCAAACCACCAGAGAGTAAGACTTGTCCATTTCCCATGAAGTCACCCGAAATTCCACCACCATGAGTGACACGATATCCAGAGACAAAAACTTGAGCAGGAGCCTCACACTCGCCCTTCTTTCAAATCCCGAAGAGTTCTCCTCATGGTCTGTAGATCAGTCCTGCCATACCTATGAACCGAAACATAAGCCGAGTTTGTGTTTTCAGACAACTGTCCAAACAGCCCTGGCCTACACAACCTACAGGCTCAGGCCCCTGGAGCCAAACATGAGGACTGTACTTGGCCTCTCCAAGGGAATTGTGTGTGCCCATTCCAATGGCCTCAACCCTCCTAATAGGATAAACCTCAAAAGTCCCTGATCCAGGGACAATCTGAGCCCAACTGAGCACCTACCTGCACTCAGACCCATAGACAGATGTCCCCAGAGGTAAAAAGGAAAGAACAGGACCCTAGGCACTAATCAGATCCATCGCTTTGGTTTCCAGGCATCTCTCCTCAGAGGCCTGGATTTCAAAAGCAGCATATAGCTGTTTCTTGACTCACCCATCAGAAAACATCTCATCTACACATGGGAAACTTGCACGTTGGAGCTGTGTCAAAGCCTCTGTTTAGGAGAACCCTTTAGGGCCCCAGTGCCACCGCTTCATTCCAAGGTCTCCATAGACACAAAAGCACATTAGGACCCATCACCAGGGGTGTCCATTTCAACTCAGCGTCCTCGGTTGCTCCCCACATATCCAGGAGATCTAACCTGTCTTGCTGCTAGGAGACAATTGGAATGCGAGGTGGGCTACCCAGCCATCCATCCTTAGAACCCTGCTCAGAATCATTGGCCTGGAGCCAAACCACAGGTCTCAATTGTTCTGCAGAAGACTCTCTGCACTTTGGAGCTTCTCACAACTCCCATCGTGGGAAAACCCCATGGCCTCGTGTCGCCCCCGCATTCATGAAGGGGCCATCAGGGACAGAAACTCCAACCTGAGCGATCGTCTGATCCTCGCCCTGTCTTCAGATGCACGAGATCTCCATTCAGGTCTTTAGATTGTGCCTGCCATGGCCTCACCCAGAAACCTAAGCCTAGCTTGTGTTCTCAGACTTTTGTCGTCAGACTACTGGCCCACAAGCCCTCCAGTTTGGCAATCCAGAACTACAATGCAGCACTCTTCCTGCCCTCCAGAAGAAAAACATTGTCCTCTGGGGCTACCAAGTAACCCCAAATGAGGATCAACCTGCACCGACCTTGGCTGTACCCCAAATACATAGGCTGACCAGGGCACTAATGCCCTTTCTGGCACAGCCTGAGCCTGGACACCCTGGCCCCTCCCAGACAGCTGGCCGCACACTGAGCACATCCAGCCGTCATGGTTTTAGGTCGTCATCTCTTCCCAACCTCGGTTTTCAGGTTTCTGAACCTAGACCTTATCTCCTATCACTGACCAGGGTTGAAGGTGATGCAGAAATCAGAACTCCTTCCCCATGGCAAGAAACCTTGTGGTTGGCATGCTGTCCAACGTTCAGAGTACTTGAAACCAGTGTGGCCCACGAGGCCCCGCCCATGCTCGCAGGCCACATTGGTCACAAACACACATTGTGACACTCAGGCTGAGCCCAGTGCTCAAGTAAGGCCACTCAGTGTCTGGATGAAGAGATAGCATATTGGGCTTTCCATGCCCCTAGGCCCCAATTTTTAACCATAGTTCCGGTTGTCCCTTCAGTCTTCCCCACGGCTTTGCTTTGGAATTCCTCTTTTGGTGGGACACCTGAGGTAACAAAACTGAAAGGAGTCCTCCCATCCCACAGATTGACGAAAAGCAATTGGGAATCGGGCCAAATCCTCAGAGAGGAAGATTCGTCCATGGCCCATGAGGCCTCCCCGACATTTCACGGCCATCGCTGATACAAAATCCAGAGACAAAAGCCTGAGCAAGCGCCTCAGACTCGCACTTTCTTCATATCCTGAAGAGTTTTTCTCATGGTTTGTAGATCGGGCCTGCCATACCTACGTCCCCAAACCTAAGTTGAGTTTGTGTTTTCAGACTTCTGTCCTCAAAGTCTTGGGCCACACACCCTCCAGGCTGGGCCCTTGGAAGCACACATTAGGACTGTGCCTACCAATCCATGGGAAATCTGCCCATTCCATGGTCCAAAATCGTACAAATTAGGAGAAACCTCCAAAGTCCCTGAGGTCATCCCAATAGTGTAGGTCGCCCGGAACAAACAAGGGCTGTCTGACACCAGCTGATAATCGACCTCCACTCATACCATAGTTGGATGTCCCTAGAGAAGAAGATTGAACCAGACAGGACCCTAGGCCATATTAAGATCCATTGCTTTGGGTTACGGGCATGTGTCCTCAAAAGCCTGATTCCAATACGAGCATAGGGGTTTTCCTGAGGCACCCATCAGAACTCATCTCGTCTCCACAAGGAAACCTGTGCATGGCAGCCATGTCCAAAGCTTCGGAGAGTACTTCCGGGTCCCGGTGCCACAGCTCCATTCCAAGGCCCTCTTGGACACAAAAACACATTAGGACCCATCCTCAGGAAAGCCCATTTCAACTCAGCCACCCTGGTTGCTCCGGCAGAGCCATCAACTCTAATCTGTCTTGTTGCTAGGAGACAAATGGAATGGGAGGCGGGATTCCCAGGCATCCATCCGCGAACGGTGCTCTGGAGTCATTCCATATGGGATGTCCTGGAGCTGTCCAACAGGTCTCAATTGTCCCGCAGAAGGAATCCTTGAAGGGGGCATCCCACAACTCCCAACGTGGGAAAACCTCAATGACCTCGAGATTCCGCTCCCTTCATGAAGCGGCCGTCATGCACAGAAACTCCAACCTGAGCCAACGTCTGATCCTCGCCCTGACTTCAGATGCATGAGATATTGGTTCAGATCTGCAGGGGGTACCTGCCGTGCCCTCGCCCTGAAACCCAAGTCTACCTTGTCTTCTCACACTTCCGTCCTCACACTCCTGGGCCAGAAGCCCTCAAGTTTGGCAATTCCGGACCCACAATGCAGCACTCTGCCTGCCCTCTAGAAAAAAAATTAGTGCCTCATGAGCTGCCCAGGCACCTTAAATGAGGATAAACCTACACAGCACTCGACTTTACCCAAATTATATAGTCTAACCTAGGCACTAATGCACTGTCGAACACAACCTGAGCCCGGACCTCCTGACCAACACCCAGAAAGCTGAGTGCACACTGAGCACATAAAACCCGCCATGGCCTTAGGTATCCTCACTTCTATACCTCTGTTTTCAGGCTTCAGAACCGTGACCTTATCTCCAATCACTGCCCAGGGGTGAGTGTGATGCAGAAATCAGAACTCCTCCTTACCCATGGCAAGAACCCTTGTGGTTGGCACGTTGTCCAACGTTCAGTGTAGGAGAAACCAGCATTCACCCTGAGGCCCCGCCCATTCTTGAGTGCGACGAGGGCATACACACGCATTGTGACCCTCAGCATGAGTCCTGTCCTCTAGTAAGTCCTCTTAGTGGCTGGACCATTAGATGTCATAATGGGCTTGACATGTCCCTAGGCCCCAATTTTTAACCAGATTTCTGATTGTCCAGTCGCCCCTCCCCAGGGCTCTGCTCTGGAATCCCTCATTTGGTGGGACACATGAGGTTAAAAAAGAAAACAACAACAACAACAACAACAAAAAACGGACTTCTTCCAACCCACAGAATGACCCCAAACTCTTTGGACGCGGCCAAACCACCAGAGAGTAAGACTTGTCCATTTCCCATGAAGTCACCCGAAATTCCACCACCATGAGTGACACGATATCCAGAGACAAAAACTTGAGCAGGAGCCTCACACTCGCCCTTCTTTCAAATCCCGAAGAGTTCTCCTCATGGTCTGTAGATCAGTCCTGCCATACCTATGAACCGAAACATAAGCCGAGTTTGTGTTTTCAGACAACTGTCCAAACAGCCCTGGCCTACACAACCTACAGGCTCAGGCCCCTGGAGCCAAACATGAGGACTGTACTTGGCCTCTCCAAGGGAATTGTGTGTGCCCATTCCAATGGCCTCAACCCTCCTAATAGGATAAACCTCAAAAGTCCCTGATCCAGGGACAATCTGAGCCCAACTGAGCACCTACCTGCACTCAGACCCATAGACAGATGTCCCCAGAGGTAAAAAGGAAAGAACAGGACCCTAGGCACTAATCAGATCCATCGCTTTGGTTTCCAGGCATCTCTCCTCAGAGGCCTGGATTTCAAAAGCAGCATATAGCTGTTTCTTGACTCACCCATCAGAAAACATCTCATCTACACATGGGAAACTTGCACGTTGGAGCTGTGTCAAAGCCTCTGTTTAGGAGAACCCTTTAGGGCCCCAGTGCCACCGCTTCATTCCAAGGTCTCCATAGACACAAAAGCACATTAGGACCCATCACCAGGGGTGTCCATTTCAACTCAGCGTCCTCGGTTGCTCCCCACATATCCAGGAGATCTAACCTGTCTTGCTGCTAGGAGACAATTGGAATGCGAGGTGGGCTACCCAGCCATCCATCCTTAGAACCCTGCTCAGAATCATTGGCCTGGAGCCAAACCACAGGTCTCAATTGTTCTGCAGAAGACTCTCTGCACTTTGGAGCTTCTCACAACTCCCATCGTGGGAAAACCCCATGGCCTCGTGTCGCCCCCGCATTCATGAAGGGGCCATCAGGGACAGAAACTCCAACCTGAGCGATCGTCTGATCCTCGCCCTGTCTTCAGATGCACGAGATCTCCATTCAGGTCTTTAGATTGTGCCTGCCATGGCCTCACCCAGAAACCTAAGCCTAGCTTGTGTTCTCAGACTTTTGTCGTCAGACTACTGGCCCACAAGCCCTCCAGTTTGGCAATCCAGAACTACAATGCAGCACTCTTCCTGCCCTCCAGAAGAAAAACATTGTCCTCTGGGGCTACCAAGTAACCCCAAATGAGGATCAACCTGCACCGACCTTGGCTGTACCCCAAATACATAGGCTGACCAGGGCACTAATGCCCTTTCTGGCACAGCCTGAGCCTGGACACCCTGGCCCCTCCCAGACAGCTGGCCGCACACTGAGCACATCCAGCCGTCATGGTTTTAGGTCGTCATCTCTTCCCAACCTCGGTTTTCAGGTTTCTGAACCTAGACCTTATCTCCTATCACTGACCAGGGTTGAAGGTGATGCAGAAATCAGAACTCCTTCCCCATGGCAAGAAACCTTGTGGTTGGCATGCTGTCCAACGTTCAGAGTACTTGAAACCAGTGTGGCCCACGAGGCCCCGCCCATGCTCGCAGGCCACATTGGTCACAAACACACATTGTGACACTCAGGCTGAGCCCAGTGCTCAAGTAAGGCCACTCAGTGTCTGGATGAAGAGATAGCATATTGGGCTTTCCATGCCCCTAGGCCCCAATTTTTAACCATAGTTCCGGTTGTCCCTTCAGTCTTCCCCACGGCTTTGCTTTGGAATTCCTCTTTTGGTGGGACACCTGAGGTAACAAAACTGAAAGGAGTCCTCCCATCCCACAGATTGACGAAAAGCAATTGGGAATCGGGCCAAATCCTCAGAGAGGAAGATTCGTCCATGGCCCATGAGGCCTCCCCGACATTTCACGGCCATCGCTGATACAAAATCCAGAGACAAAAGCCTGAGCAAGCGCCTCAGACTCGCACTTTCTTCATATCCTGAAGAGTTTTTCTCATGGTTTGTAGATCGGGCCTGCCATACCTACGTCCCCAAACCTAAGTTGAGTTTGTGTTTTCAGACTTCTGTCCTCAAAGTCTTGGGCCACACACCCTCCAGGCTGGGCCCTTGGAAGCACACATTAGGACTGTGCCTACCAATCCATGGGAAATCTGCCCATTCCATGGTCCAAAATCGTACAAATTAGGAGAAACCTCCAAAGTCCCTGAGGTCATCCCAATAGTGTAGGTCGCCCGGAACAAACAAGGGCTGTCTGACACCAGCTGATAATCGACCTCCACTCATACCATAGTTGGATGTCCCTAGAGAAGAAGATTGAACCAGACAGGACCCTAGGCCATATTAAGATCCATTGCTTTGGGTTACGGGCATGTGTCCTCAAAAGCCTGATTCCAATACGAGCATAGGGGTTTTCCTGAGGCACCCATCAGAACTCATCTCGTCTCCACAAGGAAACCTGTGCATGGCAGCCATGTCCAAAGCTTCGGAGAGTACTTCCGGGTCCCGGTGCCACAGCTCCATTCCAAGGCCCTCTTGGACACAAAAACACATTAGGACCCATCCTCAGGAAAGCCCATTTCAACTCAGCCACCCTGGTTGCTCCGGCAGAGCCATCAACTCTAATCTGTCTTGTTGCTAGGAGACAAATGGAATGGGAGGCGGGATTCCCAGGCATCCATCCGCGAACGGTGCTCTGGAGTCATTCCATATGGGATGTCCTGGAGCTGTCCAACAGGTCTCAATTGTCCCGCAGAAGGAATCCTTGAAGGGGGCATCCCACAACTCCCAACGTGGGAAAACCTCAATGACCTCGAGATTCCGCTCCCTTCATGAAGCGGCCGTCATGCACAGAAACTCCAACCTGAGCCAACGTCTGATCCTCGCCCTGACTTCAGATGCATGAGATATTGGTTCAGATCTGCAGGGGGTACCTGCCGTGCCCTCGCCCTGAAACCCAAGTCTACCTTGTCTTCTCACACTTCCGTCCTCACACTCCTGGGCCAGAAGCCCTCAAGTTTGGCAATTCCGGACCCACAATGCAGCACTCTGCCTGCCCTCTAGAAAAAAAATTAGTGCCTCATGAGCTGCCCAGGCACCTTAAATGAGGATAAACCTACACAGCACTCGACTTTACCCAAATTATATAGTCTAACCTAGGCACTAATGCACTGTCGAACACAACCTGAGCCCGGACCTCCTGACCAACACCCAGAAAGCTGAGTGCACACTGAGCACATAAAACCCGCCATGGCCTTAGGTATCCTCACTTCTATACCTCTGTTTTCAGGCTTCAGAACCGTGACCTTATCTCCAATCACTGCCCAGGGGTGAGTGTGATGCAGAAATCAGAACTCCTCCTTACCCATGGCAAGAACCCTTGTGGTTGGCACGTTGTCCAACGTTCAGTGTAGGAGAAACCAGCATTCACCCTGAGGCCCCGCCCATTCTTGAGTGCGACGAGGGCATACACACGCATTGTGACCCTCAGCATGAGTCCTGTCCTCTAGTAAGTCCTCTTAGTGGCTGGACCATTAGATGTCATAATGGGCTTGACATGTCCCTAGGCCCCAATTTTTAACCAGATTTCTGATTGTCCAGTCGCCCCTCCCCAGGGCTCTGCTCTGGAATCCCTCATTTGGTGGGACACATGAGGTTAAAAAAGAAAACAACAACAACAACAACAACAAAAAACGGACTTCTTCCAACCCACAGAATGACCCCAAACTCTTTGGACGCGGCCAAACCACCAGAGAGTAAGACTTGTCCATTTCCCATGAAGTCACCCGAAATTCCACCACCATGAGTGACACGATATCCAGAGACAAAAACTTGAGCAGGAGCCTCACACTCGCCCTTCTTTCAAATCCCGAAGAGTTCTCCTCATGGTCTGTAGATCAGTCCTGCCATACCTATGAACCGAAACATAAGCCGAGTTTGTGTTTTCAGACAACTGTCCAAACAGCCCTGGCCTACACAACCTACAGGCTCAGGCCCCTGGAGCCAAACATGAGGACTGTACTTGGCCTCTCCAAGGGAATTGTGTGTGCCCATTCCAATGGCCTCAACCCTCCTAATAGGATAAACCTCAAAAGTCCCTGATCCAGGGACAATCTGAGCCCAACTGAGCACCTACCTGCACTCAGACCCATAGACAGATGTCCCCAGAGGTAAAAAGGAAAAACAGGACCCTAGGCACTAATCAGATCCATCGCTTTGGTTTCCAGGCATCTCTCCTCAGAGGCCTGGATTTCAAAAGCAGCATATAGCTGTTTCTTGACTCACCCATCAGAAAACATCTCATCTACACATGGGAAACTTGCACGTTGGAGCTGTGTCAAAGCCTCTGTTTAGGAGAACCCTTTAGGGCCCCAGTGCCACCGCTTCATTCCAAGGTCTCCATAGACACAAAAGCACATTAGGACCCATCACCAGGGGTGTCCATTTCAACTCAGCGTCCTCGGTTGCTCCCCACATATCCAGGAGATCTAACCTGTCTTGCTGCTAGGAGACAATTGGAATGCGAGGTGGGCTACCCAGCCATCCATCCTTAGAACCCTGCTCAGAATCATTGGCCTGGAGCCAAACCACAGGTCTAAATTGTTCTGCAGAAGACTCTCTGCACTTTGGAGCTTCTCACAACTCCCATCGTGGGAAAACCCCCATGGCCTCGTGTCGCCCCCGCATTCATGAAGGGGCCATCAGGGACAGAAACTCCAACCTGAGCGATCGTCTGATCCTCGCCCTGTCTTCAGATGCACGAGATCTCCATTCAGGTCTGTAGATTGTGCCTGCCATGGCCTCACCCAGAAACCTAAGCCTAGCTTGTGTTCTCAGACTTTTGTCGTCAGACTACTGGCCCACAAGCCCTCCAGTTTGGCAATCCAGAACTACAATGCAGTACTCTTCCTGCCCTCCAGAAGAAAAACATTGTCCTCTGGGGCTACCCAGTAACCCCAAATGAGGATCAACCTGCACCGACCTTGGCTGTACCCCAAATATATAGGCTGACCAGGGCACTAATGCCCTTTCTGACACAGCCTGATCCTGGACCCCCTGGCCCCTCCCAGACAGCTGGCCGCACACTGAGCACATCGAGCCGCCATGCCCTTAGGTCGTCATCTCTTCCCAACCTCGGTTTTCAGGTTTCAGAACCTAGAGCTTATCTCCTATCACTGACCAGGGTTGAAGGTGATGCAGAAATCAGAACTCCTTCCCCATGGCAAGAAACCTTGTGGTTGGCATGCTGTCCAACTTTCAAAGTACTTGAAACCAGTGTGGCCCATGAGGCCCCGCCCATGCTCGCAGGCCACATTGGTCACAAACACACATTGTGACCCTCAGGCTGAGCCCAGTGCTCAAGTAAGGCCACTCAGTGGCTGGATGAAGAGATAGCATAGTGGGCTTGTCATGCCCCTAGGCCCCAATTTTTAACCATAGTTCGGGTTGTCCCTTCAGTCTTCCCCACGGCTTTGCTTTGGAATTCCTCTTTTGGTGGGACACCTGAGGTAACAAAACTGAAAGGAGTCCTCCTATCCCACAGATTGACGAAAAGCAATTGGGAATCGGGCCAAATCCTCAGAGAGGAAGATTCGTCCATGGCCCATGAGTCCTCCCCGACGTTCCACGGCCATCGCTGATACAAAATCCAGAGACAAAAGCCTGAGCAAGCGCCTCAGACTCGCACTTTCTTCATATCCTGAAGAGTTTTTCTCATGGTTTGTAGATCGGGCCTGCCATACCTACGTCCCCAAACCTAAGTTGAGTTTGTGTTTTCAGACTTCTGTCCTCAAAGTCTTGGGCCACACACCCTCCAGGCTGGGCCCCTCGAGCCACACATTAGGACTGTGCCTACCGATCCATGGGAATTCTGCCCATTCCATGGTCCAAAATCGTACAAATTAGGAGAAACCTCCAAGTCCCTGAGGTCATCCCAATAGTTAGGGCGCCCGGAACAAACAAGGGCTGTCTGACACCAGCTGATAATCGACCTCCACTCATACCATAGTTGGATGTCCCTAGAGAAGAATATTGAACCAGACAGGACCCTAGGCCATATTAAGATCCATTGCTTTGGGATACGGGCATGTGTCCTCAAAAGCCTGATACCAATACGAGCATAGGGGATTTCCTGAGGCACCCATCAGAACTCATCTCGTCTCCACAAGGAAACCTGTGCATGGGTGCCATGTCCAAAGCTTAGGAGAGTACTTCCGGGTCCCGGTGCCACAGCTTCATTCCAAGGCCCTCTTGGACACAAAAACACATTAGGACCCATCCTCAAGAAAGTCCATTTCAACTCAGCCACCCTGGTTGCTCCGTCAGAGCCAACAACTCTAAACTGTCTTGTTGCTAGGAGACAATTGGAATGGGAGGCGGGATTCCCAGGCATCCATGCGCGAACGGTGCTCTGGAGTCATTCCATATGGGATGTCCTGGAGCTGTCCAACAGGTCTCAATTGTCCCGCAGAAGGAATCCTTGAAGGGGGCATCCCACAACTCCCAACGTGGGAAAACCTCAATGGCCTCGAGATTCCGCTCCCTTCATGAAGCGGCCGTCATGCACAGAAACTCCAACCTGAGCCAACGTCTGATCCTCGCCCTGACTTCAGATGCATGAGATATTGTTTCAGATCTGCAGGGGGTACCTGCCGTGCCCTCGCCCTGAAACCCAAGTCTACCTTGTCTTCTCACACTTCCGTCCTCACACTCCTGGCCCCGAAGCCCTCAAGTTTGGCAATTCCGGACCCACAATGCAGCACTCTGTCTGCACTCTAGAAAAAAAATTAGTGCCTCTTGAGCTGCCCAGGCACCTTAAATGAGGATAAACCTACACAGCACTCGACTTTACCCAAATTAGATAGTCTAACCTGGGCACTAATGCACTGTCGAACACAACCTGAGCCCGGACCTCCGGACCAACACCCAGAAAGTTGACTGCACACTGAGCACATAAAACCCGCCATGGCCTTAGGTATCTTCTATTCTGTACCTCAGTTTTCAGGCTTCAGAACCGAGACCTTATTTCCAATCACTGCCCAGGGGTGAGTGTGATGCAGAAATCAGATCTCCTCCTTACCCATGGCAAGAACCCTTGTGGTTGGCACGTTGTCCAACGTTCAGTGTAGGAGAAACCAGCATTCACCCTGAGGCCCCGCCCATTCTTGAGTGCGACGAGGGCATACACACGCATTGTGACCCTCAGCATGAGTCCTGTCCTCTAGTAAGTCCTCTTAGTGGCTGGACCATTAGATGTCATAATGGGCTTGACATGTCCCTAGGCCCCAATTTTTAACCAGATTTCTGATTGTCCAGTCGCCCCTCCCCAGGGCTCTGCTCTGGAAAACCTCATTTGGTGGGACACATGAGGTTAAGAAAGAAAACAACAACAACAACAACAGAATGGACTTCTTCCAGCCCACAGTATGCCCCCAAACTCTTTGGACAGGCCAAACCAACAGAGAGTAAGACTCGTCCATTTCCATGAAGTCACCCAGAAATTCCACGACCATGAGTGACACGATATCCAGAGACAAAAACATGAGCAGGAGCCTCACACTCGCCCTTCTTTCAAATCCCGAAGAGTTCTCCTCAAGGTCTGTAGATCAGTCCTGCCATAACTATGACCCGAAACATAAGCCGAGTTTGTGTTTTCAGACAACTGTCCAAACAGCCCTGGCCTACACAACCTACAGGCTCAGGCCCCTGGAGCCAAACCTGAGGACAGTACTTGGCCTCTCCAAGGGAATTGTGTGTGCCCATTTCAATGGCCTCAACCCTCCTAATAGGATAAACCTCAAAAGTCCCTGATCCAGGGACAATCTGAGCCCAACTGAGCACCTACCTGCACTCAGACCCATAGACAGATGTCCCCAGAGGTAAAAAGGAAAGAACAGGACCCTAGGCACTAATCAGATCCATTGCTTTGGTTTCCAGGCATCTCTCCTCAGAGGCCTGGATTTCAAAAGCAGCATATCGCTGTTTCTTGACTCACCCATCAGAAAACATCTCATCTACACATGGGAAACTTGCACTTTGGAGCTGTGTCAAAGCCTCTGTTTAGGAGAACCCTTTAGGGCCCCAGTGCCACCGCTTCATTCCAAGGTCTCCATAGACACAAAAGCACATTAGGACCCATCCCCAGGGGTGTCCATTTCAACTCAGCGTCCTCGGTTGCTCCCCACAGATCCAGGAGATCTAACCTGTCTTGTTGCTAGGAGACAATTGGAATGCGAGGTGGGCTACCCAGCCATCCATCCTTAGAACCCTGCTCAGAATCATTGGCCTGGAGCCAAACCACAGGTCTCAATTGTTCTGCAGAAGACTCTCTGCACTTTGGAGCTTCTCACAACTCCCATCGTGGGAAAACCCCATGGCCTCGTGATGCCCCCCCATTCATGAAGGGGACATCAGGGACAGAAACTCCAACCTGAGCGATCGTCTGATCCTCGCCCTGTCTTCAGATGCTCGAGATCTCAATTCAGGTCTGTAGATTGTGCCTGCCATGGCCTCACCCAGAAACCTAAGCCTAGCTTGTGTTCTCAGACTTTTGTCGTCAGACTACTGGCCCACAAGCCCTCCAGTTTGGCAATCCAGAACTACAATGCAGCACTCTTCCTGCCCTCCAGAAGAAAAACATTGTCCTCTGGGGCTACCCAGTAACCCCAAATGAGGATCAACCTGCACCGACCTTGGCTGTACCCCAAATACATAGGCTGACCAGGGCACTAATGTCATTTCTGACACAGCCTGAGCCTGGACCCCCTGGCCACTCCCAGACAGCTGGCCGCACACTGAGCACATCGAGCCGCCATGGCCTTAGGGCGTCATCTCTTTCCAACCTCGGTTTTCAGGTTTCAGAACCTAGACCTTATCTCCAATCACTGCCCAGGGTTGAAGGTGATGCAGAAATCAGAACTCCTTCCCCATGGCAAGAAACCTTGTGGTTGGCATGCTGTCCAACGTTCAGTGTAGTTGAAACCAGTGTGGCCCATGAGGACCCGCCCATGCTTGTGGGCCACATTGGTCACAAACACACATTGTGACCCTCAGGCTGAGCCCAGTCCTCAAGTAAGGCCACTCAGTGGCTGGATGAAGAGATAGCATATTGGGCTTGCCATGCCCCTAGGCCCCAATTTTTAACCATAGTTCGGGTTGTCCCTTCAGTCTTCCCCATGGCTTTGCTTTGGAATTCCTCTTTTGGTGGGACACCTGAGGTAACAAAACTGAAAGGAGTCCTCCCATCCCACAGATTGACAAAAAGCAATTGGGAATCGGGCCATATCCTCAGAGAGGAACATTCGTCCATGGCCCATGAGGCCTCCCCGACATTCCACGGCCATCGCTGATACAAAATCCAGAGACAAAAGCCTGAGCAAGCGCCTCAGACTCGCCCTTTCTTCATATCCTGAAGAGTTCTTCTCATGGTTTGTAGATCGGGCCTGCCATACCTACGTCCCCAAACCTAAGTTGAGTTTGTGTTTTCAGACTTCTGTCCTCAAAGTCTTGGGCCACACACCCTCCAGGCTGGGCTCCTGGAGCCACACATTAGGACTGTGCCTACCAATCCATGGGAATTCTGCCCATTCCATGGTCCAAAATCGTACAAATTAGGAGAAACTTCCAAAGTCCCTGAGGTCATCCCAATAGTGTAGGTCGCCCGGAACAAACAAGGGCTGTTTGACACCAGCTGATAATCGACCTCCACTCATACCATAGTTGGATGTCCCTAGAGAAGAATATTGAACCAGACAGGACCCTAGGCCATATTAAGATCCATTGCTTTGGGTTACGGGCATGTGTCCCCAAAAGCCTGATTCCAATACGAGCATAGGGGTTTTCCTGAGGCACCCATCAGAACTCATCTCGTCTCCACAAGGAAACCTGTGCATGGGTGCCATGTCCAAAGCTTAGGAGAGTACTTCAGGGTCCCGTTGCCACCGCCCCATTCCAAGGCCCTCATGGACACAAAAACACATTAGGACCCATCCTCAGGAATGTCCATTTCAACTCAGCAACCCGGGTTGCTCCGGCAGAGCCATCAGATCTAAACTGTCTTGTTGCTAGGAGACAATTGGAATGCGAGGCGTGCTTCCCAGGCAACCAACCGCGAACTGTGCTCTGGAGTCATACCATATGTGATGTCCTGGAGCAGTCCAACAGATCTCAATGTCCCGCAGAAAGATCCTTGAAGGGGGCATCCCACAACTCCCAACGTGGGAAAACCTCAATGGCCCCGAGATTCTGCTCCCTTCATATAGCGACCGTCATGCACAGAAACTCCAACCTGAGCCAACGTCTGATCCTCGCCCTGACTTCAGATGCATGAGATATTGGTTCAGGTCTGCAGGGGGTACCTGCTGTGCCTCCGCCCTGAAACCCAAGTCTAGCTTGTCTTCTCAGACTTCCATCCTCACACTCCTGGCCATGAAGCCCTCAAGTATGGCAATTCCGGTACCACAATGCAGCACCCTGCCTGCCCTCTAGAAAAAAAATTAGTGCCTCATGAGCTGCCCAGGCACCTTAAATGAGGATCAACCTACACAGCACTCGACTTTACCCAAATTATATAGTCTTACCTGGGCACTAATGCACTGTCGAACACAACCTGAGCCCGGACCTCCTGAACAACACCCAGAAAGCTGACCGCACACTGAGCACATAAAACCCGCCATGGCCTTAGGTCATCATCTCTTCCCTACCTCAGTTTTCAGGCTTCAGAACCGAGACCTTATCTCCAATCACTGCCCAGGGGTGATTGTGATGCAGAAATCAGAACTCCACTTAACCCATGGCAAGAATCCTTGTGGTTGGCACGTTGTCTAACGTTCAGTGTAGGAGAAATCAGCATTCACCCTGAGGCCCCGCCCATTCTTGAGTGCGACGAGGGCATACACACGCATTGTGACCGTCAGCATGAGTCCTGTCCTCTAGTAAGTCCTCTCAGTGGCTGGACCATTAGATGTCATAATGGGCTTGACATGTCCCTAGGCCCCAATTTTTAACCAGATTTCTGATTGTCCTGTCGCCCCTTTCCAGGGCTCTACTCTGGAATCCCTCATTTGGTGGGACACCTGAGGTTAAAAAAGAAAACAACAACAACAACAAAAAACGGACTTCTTCCAGCCGAGAATGACCCCAAACTCTTTGGACGGGGCCAAACCACCAGAGAGTAAGTCTCGACAATTTCCCATGAAGTCACCCAGAAATTCCACCACCATGAGTGACACGATATCCAGAGACAAAAACTTGAGCAGGAGCCTCACACTCGCCCTTCTTTCAAAACCCGAAGAGTTCTCCTCATGGTCTGTAGATCAGTCCTGCCATACCTATGACCCGAAACATAAGACGAGTTTGTGTTTTCAGACAACTGTCCAAACAGCCCTGGCCTACACAACCTACAGGCTCAGGCACCTGGAGCCAAACCTGAGGACTGTACTTGGCCTCTCCAAGGGAATTGTGTGTGCCCATTCCAATGGCCTCAACCCTCCTAATAGGATAAACCTCAAAAGTCCCTGATCCAGGGACAATCTGAGCCCAACTGAGCACCTACCTGCACTCAGACCCATAGACAGATGTCCCCAGAGGTAAAAAGGAATGAACAGGCCCCTAGGCACTAATCAGATCCATCGCTTTGGTTTCCAGGCATCTCTCCTCAGAGGCCTGGATTTCAAAAGCAGCATATAGCTGTTTCTTGACTCACCCATTAGAAAACATCTCATCTACACATGGGAAACTTGCACGTTGGAGCTGTGTCAAAGCCTCTGTTTAGGAGAACCCTTTAGGGCCCCAGTGCCACCGCTTCATTCCAAGGTCTCCATAGACACAAAAGCACATTAGGACCCATCCCCAGGGGTGTCCATTTCAACTCAGCGTCCTCGGTTGCTCCCCACAGATCCAGGAGATCTAACTTGTCTTGTTGCTAGGAGACAATTGGAATGCGAGGTGGGCTACCCAGCCATCCATCCTTAGAACCCTGCTCAGAATCATTGGCCTGGAGCCAAACCACAGGTCTCAATTGTTCTGCAGAAGACACTCTGCACTTTGGAGCTTCTCACAACTCCCATCGTGGGAAAACCCCCATGGCCTCGTGATGCCCCCCCATTCATGAAGGGGCCATCAGGGACAGAAACTCCAACCTGAGCGATCGTCTGATCCTCGCCCTTTCTTCAGATGCACGAGATCTCCATTCAGGTCTGTAGATTGTGCCTGCCATGGCCTCACCCAGAAACCTAAGCCTAGCTTGTGTTCTCAGACTTTTGTCGTCAGACTACTGGCCCACAAGCCCTCCAGTTTGGCAATCCAGAACTACAATGCAGCACTCTTCCTGCCCTCCAGAAGAAAAACATTGTCCTCTGTGGCTACCCATTGCCCCAAATGAGGATCAACCTGCACCGACCTTGGCTGTACCCCAAATACATAGGCTGACCAGGGCACTAATGCCCTTTCTGACACAGCCTGAGCCTGGACACCCTGTCCCCTCCCAGACAGCTGGCCGCACACTGAGCACATCGAGCCGCCATGGCCTTAGGTCGTCATCTCTTCCCAACCTCGGTTTTCAGGTTTCAGAACCTAGACCTTATGTCCTATCACTGACTAGGGTTGAAGGTGATGCAGAAATCAGAACTCCTTCCCCATGGCAAGAAACCTTGTGGTTGGCATGCTGTCCAACGTTCAGAGTACTTGAAACCAGTGTGGCCCACGAGGCCCCGCCCATGCTCGCAGGCCACCTTGGTCACAAACACACATTGTGACCCTCAGGCTGAGCCCAGTCCTCAAGTAAGGCCACTCAGTGGCTGGATGAAGAGATAGCATATTGGGCTTTCCATGCCCCTAGGCCCCAATTTTTAACCATAGTTCGGGTTGTCCCTTCAGTCTTCTCCTCGGCTTGTCTTTGGAATTCCTCTTTTGGTGGGACACCTGAGGTAACAAAACTGAAAGGAGTCCTCCCATCCCAGTGATTGACGAAAAGCAATTGGGAATCGGGCCAAATCCTCAGAGAGGAAGATTCGCCCATGGCCCATCAGGCCTCCCCGACATTCCACGGCCATTGCTGATACAATATCCAGAGACAAAAGCCTGAGCAAGCGCCTCAGACTCGCCCTTTCTTCATATCCTGAAGAGTTCTTCTCATGGTTTGTAGATCGGGCCTGCCATACCTACGTCCCCAAACCTAAGTTGAGTTTGTGTTTTCAGACTTCTGTCCTCAAAGTCTTGGGCCACACACCCTCCAGGCTGGGCTCCTGGAGCCACACATTAGGACTGTGCCTACCAATCCATGGGAATTCTGCCCATTCCATGGTCCAAAATCGTACAAATTAGGAGAAACTTCCAAAGTCCCTGAGGTCATCCCAATAGTGTAGGTCGCCCGGAACAAACAAGGGCTGTTTGACACCAGCTGATAATCGACCTCCACTCATACCATAGTTGGATGTCCCTAGAGAAGAATATTGAACCAGACAGGACCCTAGGCCATATTAAGATCCATTGCTTTGGGTTACGGGCATGTGTCCTCAAAAGCCTGATTCCAATACGAGCATAGGGGTTTTCCTGAGGCACCCATCAGAACTCATCTCGTCTCCACAAGGAAACCTGTGCATGGGTGCCATGTCCAAAGCTTAGGAGAGTACTTCAGGGTCCCGTTGCCACCGCCCCATTCCAAGGCCCTCATGGACACAAAAACACATTAGGACCCATCCTCAGGAAAGTCCATTTCAACTCAGCAACCCGGGTTGCTCCGGCAGAGCCATCAGATCTAAACTGTCTTGTTGCTAGGAGACAATTGGAATGCGAGGCGTGCTTCCCAGGCAACCAACCGCGAACTGTGCTCTGGAGTCATACCATATGTGATGTCCTGGAGCAGTCCAACAGATCTCAATGTCCCGCAGAAAGATCCTTGAAGGGGGCATCCCACAACTCCCAACGTGGGAAAACCTCAATGGCCCCGAGATTCTGCTCCCTTCATATAGCGACCGTCATGCACAGAAACTCCAACCTGAGCCAACGTCTGATCCTCGCCCTGACTTCAGATGCATGAGATATTGGTTCAGGTCTGCAGGGGGTACCTGCTGTGCCTCCGCCCTGAAACCCAAGTCTAGCTTGTCTTCTCAGACTTCCATCCTCACACTCCTGGCCATGAAGCCCTCAAGTATGGCAATTCCGGTACCACAATGCAGCACCCGGCCTGCCCTCTAGAAAAAAAATTAGTGCCTCATGAGCTGCCCAGGCACCTTAAATGAGGATCAACCTACACAGCACTCGACTTTACCCAAATTATATAGTCTTACCTGGGCACTAATGCACTGTCGAACACAACCTGAGCCCGGACCTCCTGAACAACACCCAGAAAGCTGACCGCACACTGAGCACATAAAACCCGCCATGGCCTTAGGTCATCATCTCTTCCCTACCTCAGTTTTCAGGCTTCAGAACCGAGACCTTATCTCCAATCACTGCCCAGGGGTGATTGTGATGCAGAAATCAGAACTCCACTTAACCCATGGCAAGAATCCTTGTGGTTGGCACGTTGTCTAACGTTCAGTGTAGGAGAAACCAGCATTCACCCTGAGGCCCCGCCCATTCTTGAGTGCGACGAGGGCATACACACGCATTGTGACCCTCAGCATTAGTCCTGTCCTCTAGTAAGTCCTCTCAGTGGCTGGACAATTAGATGTCATAATGGGCTTGACATGTCCCTAGGCCCCAATTTTTAACCAGATTTCTGATTGTCCTGTCGCCCCTTTCCAGGGCTCTACTCTGGAATCCCTCATTTGGTGGGACATCTGAGGTTAAAAAAGAAAACAACAACAACAACAAAAAACGGACTTCTTCCAGCCGAGAATGACCCCAAACTCTTTGGACGGGGCCAAACCACCAGAGAGTAAGTCTCGTCCATTTCCCATGAAGTCACCCAGAAATTCCACCACCATGAGTGACACGATATCCAGAGACAAAAACTTGAGCAGGAGCCTCACACTCGCCCTTCTTTCAAAACCCGAAGTGTTCTCCTCATGGTCTGTAGATCAGTCCTGCCATACCTATGACCCGAAACATAAGCCGAGTTTGAGTTTTCAGACAACTGTCCAAACAGCCCTGGCCTACACAACCTACAGGCTCAGGGCCCTGGAGCCAAACCTGAGGACTGTACTTGGCCTCTCCAAGGGAATTGTGTGTGCCCATTCCAATGGCCTCAACCCTCCTAATAGGATAAACCTCAAAAGTCCCTGATCCAGGGACAATCTGAGCCCAACTGAGCACCTACCTGCACTCAGACCCATAGACAGATGTCCCCAGAGGTAAAAAGGAAAGAACAGGACCCTAGGCACTAATCAGATCCATTGCTTTGGTTTCCAGGCATCTCTCCTCAGAGGCCTGGATTTCAAAAGCAGCATATAGCTGTTTCTTGACTCACCCATCAGAAAACATCTCATCTACACATGGGAAACTTGCACGTTGGAGCTGTGTCAAAGCCTCTGTTTAGGAGAACCCTTTAGGGCCCCAGTGCCACCGCTTCATTCCAAGGTCTCCATAGACACAAAAGCACATTAGGACCCATCCCCAGGGGTGTCCATTTCAACTCAGCGTCCTCGGTTGCTCCCCACAGATCCAGGAGATCTAACTTGTCTTGTTGCTAGGAGACAATTGGAATGCGAGGTGGGCTACCCAGCCATCCATCCTTAGAACCCTGCTCAGAATCATTGGCCTGGAGCCAAACCACAGGTCTCAATTGTCCTGCAGAAGACTCTCTGCACTTTGGAGCTTCTCACAACTCCCATCGTGGGAAAACCCCCATGGCCTCGTGATGCCCCCCCATTCATGAAGGGGCCATCAGGGACAGAAACTCCAACCTGAGCGATCGTCTGATCCTCGCCCTGTCTTCAGATGCACGAGATCTCCATTCAGGTCTGTAGATTGTGCCTGCCATGGCCTCACCCAGAAACCTAAGCCTAGCTTGTGTTCTCAGACTTTTGTCGTCAGACTACTGGCCCACAAGCCCTCCAGTTTGGCTATCCAGAACTACAACGCAGCACTCTGCCTGCCCTCCAGAAGAAAAACATTGTCCTCTGGGGCTACCCAGTAACCCCAAATGAGGATCAACCTGCACCGACCTTGGCTGTACCCCAAATACATAGGCTGACCAGGGCACTAATGCCCTTTCTGACACAGCCTGAGCCTGGACACCCTGTCCCCTCCCAGACAGCTGGGCGCACACTGAGCACATCTAGCCGCCATGGCCTTAGGTCGTCATCTCTCCCCAACCTCGGTTTTCAGGTTTCAGAACCTAGACCTTATGTCCTATCACTGACTAGGGTTGAAGGTGATGCAGAAATCAGAACTCCTTCCCCATGGCAAGAAACCTTGTGGTTGGCATGCTGTCCAACGTTCAGAGTACTTGAAACCAGTGTGGCCCACGAGGCCCCGCCCATGCTCGCAGGCCACCTTGGTCACAAACACACATTGTGACCCTCAGGCTGAGCCCAGTCCTCAAGTAAGGCCACTCAGTGGCTGGATGAAGAGATAGCATATTGGGCTTGCCATGCCCCTAGGCCCCAATTTTTAACTATAGTTCGAGTTGTCCCTTCAGTCTTCCCCTCGGCTTGTCTTTGGAATTCCTCTTTTGGTGGGACACCTGAGGTAACAAAACTGAAAGGAGTCCTCCCATCCCACTGATTGACGAAAAGCAATTGGGAATCGGGCCAAATCCTCAGAGAGGAAGATTCGTCCATGGCCCATCAGGCCTCCCCGACATTCCACGGCCATCGCTGATACAATATCCAGAGACAAAAGCCTGAGCAAGCGCCTCAGACTCGCACTTTCTTCATATCCTGAAGAGTTTTCTCATGGTTTGTAGATCGGGCCTGCCATACCTACGTCCCCAAACCTAAGTTGAGTTTGTGTTTTCAGACTTCTGTCCTCAAAGTCTTGGGCCACACACCCTCCAGGCTGTGCCCCTGGAGCCACACATTAGGACTGTGCCTACCATTCCATGGGAATTCTGCCCATTCCATGGTCCAAAATCGTACAAATTAGGAGAAACATCCAAAGTCCCTTAGGCCATCCAAATAGTGTAGGTCGCCCGGAACAAACAAGGGCTGTCTGACACCAGCTGATAATGTACCTCCACTCATACCATAAATGGATTTGCCCAGAAGAGAAGATTGAACAGGACAGGACCCTAGGCCATAATAGGATCCATTGCCTTGGTTTACAGGCATGTCTCCTCAAAAGCCTGATTCCAAAACGAGCAGAGGGGTTTTGCTGAGGCACCCAGCAGAACTCATCTCGTCTCCACAAGGAAACCTGTGCATGGGAGCCATGTCCAAAGCTTAGGAGAGAACTTCAGTGTCCCGGTGACACCGCCCCATTCCAAGGCCCTCATGGACACAAAAACACATTAGGACCCATCCTCAGGAAAGCCCATTTCAACTCAGCCACCCTGGTTGCTCCGGCAGAGCCATCAAATCTAATCTGTCTTGTTGCTAGGCGACAATTGGAATGGGAGGCGGGCTTCCCAGGCATCCATCCGCGAACGGTGCTCTGGAGTCATTCCATATGGGATGTCCTGGAGCTGTCCAACAGGTCTCAATTGTCCCGCAGAAGGAATCCTTGAAGGGGGCATCCCTCAACTCCCAACGAGGGAAAACCTCAATGGCCTCGAGATTCCGCTCCCTTCATGAAGCGGCCGTCATGCACAGAAACTCCAACCTGAGCCAACGTCTGATCCTCGCCCTGACTTCAGATGCATGAGATATTGGTTCAGATCTGCAGGGGGTACCTGCCGTGCCCTCGCCCTGAAACCCAAGTCTACCTTGTCTTCTCACACTTCCGTCCTCACACTCCTGGACCAGAAGCCCTCAAGTTGGGCAATTCGGAACCTACAATGCAGCATTCTGCCTGCCCTCTAGAAAAAAAATTAGTGCCTCATGAGCTGCCCAGGCACCTTAAATGAGGATAAACCTACACAGCACTCGACTTTACCCAAATTATATAGTCTAACCTAGGCACTAATACACTGTCGAACACAACCTGAGCCCGGACCTCCTGACCAACACCCAGAAAGCTGACCGCACACTGAGCACATAAAACCCGCCATGGCCTTAGTTATCCTCTCTTCTGTACCTCAGTTTTCAGGCTTCAGAACCGTGAACTTATCTTCAATCACTGACCAGGGGTGAGTGTGATGCAGAAATCAGAACTCCTCCTTACCCATGACAAGAACCCTTGTGGGTTGTCCAACGTTCAGTGTAGGAGAAACCAGCATTCACACTGAGGCCCCGCCCATTCTTGAGTGCGACGAGGGCATACACACACATTGTGACCCTCAGCATGAGTCCAGTCCTCTAGTAAGTCCTCTTAGTGGCTGGACCATTAGATGTCATAACGGGCTTGACATGTCCCTAGGCCCCAATTTTTAACCAGATTTCAGATTGTCCAGTCGCCCCTCCCCAGGCCTATGCTCTGGAATCCCTCATTTGGTGGGACACATGAGGTTAAAAAAGAAAACAACAACAACAACAACAAAAAACGGACTTCTTCTAGCCCACAGAATGACCCCAAACTCTTTGGACGGGGCCAAACCACCAGAGAGTAAGACTCGTCCATTTCCCATGAAGTCACCCAGAAATTCCACCACCATGAGTGACACGATATCCAGAGACAAAAACTTGAGCAGGAGCCTCACACTCGCCCTTCTTTCAAAACCCGAAGAGTTCTCCTCATGGTCTGTAGATCAGTCCTGCCATACCTATGACCCGAAACACAAGCCGAGTTTGTGTTTTCAGACAACTGTCCAAACAGCCCTGGCCTACACAACCTACAGGCTCAGGCCCCTGGAGCCAAACCTGAGGACTGTACTTGGCCTCTCCAAGGGAATTGTGTGTGCCCATTCCAATGTCCTCAACCCTCCTAATAGGATAAACCTCAAAGTCCCTGATCCAGGGACAATCTGAGCCCAACTGAGCACCTACCTGCACTCAGACCCATAGACAGATGTCCCCAGAGGTAAAAAGGAAAGAACAGGCCCCTAGGCACTAATCAGATCCATTGCTTTGGTTTCCAGGCATCTCTCCTCAGAGGCCTGGATTTCAAAAGCAGCATATAGCTGTTTCTTGACTCACCCATCAGAAAACATCTCATCTACACATGGGAAACTTGCACGTTGGAGCTGTGTCAAAGCCTCTGTTTAGGAGAACCCTTTAGGGCCCCAGTGCCACCGCTTCATTCCAAGGTCCCCATAGACACAAAAGCACATTAGGACCCATCCCCAGGGGTGTCCATTTCAACTCAGCGTCCTCGGTTGCTCCCCACAGATCCAGGAGATCTAACCTGTCTTGTTGCTAGGAGACAATTGGAATGCGAGGTGGGCTACCCAGCCATCCATCCTTAGAACCCTGCTCAGAATCATTGGCCTGGAGCCAAACAACAGGTCTCAATTGTTCTGCAGAAGACTCTCTGCACTTTGGAGCTTCTCACAACTCCCATCGTGGGAAAACCCCCATGGCCTCGTGATGCCCCCCCATTCATGAAGGGGCCATCAGGGACAGAAACTCCAACCTGAGCGATCGTCTGATCCTCGCCCTGTCTTCAGATGCACGAGATCTCAATTCAGGTCTGTAGATTGTGCCTGCCATGGCCTCACCCAGAAACCTAAGCCTAGCTTGTGTTCTCAGACTTTTGTCGTCAGACTACTGGCGCACAAACCCTCCAGTTTGGCAATCCAGAACTACAATGCAGCACTCTTCCTGCCCTCCAGAAGAAAAACATTGTCCTCTGGGGCTACCCAGTAACCCCAAATGAGGATCAACCTGCACCGACCTTGGCTGTACCCCAAATACATAGGCTGACCAGGGCACTAATGTCTTTTCTGACACAGCCTGAGCCTGGACCCCCTGGCTTCTCCCAGACAGCTGGCCACACACTGAGCACATCGAGCTGCCATGGCCTTAGGTCGTCATCTCTTCCCAACCTCGGTTTTCAGGTTTCAGAACCTAGACCTTATCTCCAATCACTGCCCAGGGTTGAAGGTGATGCAGAAATCAGAACTCCTTCCCCATGGCAAGAAACCTTGTGGTTGGCATGCTGTCCAACGTTCAGAGTAGTTGAAACCAGTGTGGCCCATGAGGCCCCGCCCATGGTTGAGGGCCACATTGGTCACAAACACACATTGTGACCCTCAGGCTGAGCCCAGTCCTCAAGTAAGGCCACTCAGTGGCTGGATGAAGAGATAGCATATTGGGCTTGCCATGCCCCTAGGCCCCAATTTTTAACCATAGTTCGGGTTGTCCCTTCAGTCTTCCCCATGGCTTTGCTTTGGAATTCCTCTTTTGGTGGGACACCTGAGGTAACAAAACTGAAAGGAGTCCTCCCATCCCACAGATTGACAAAAAGCAATTGGGAATCGGGCCAAATCCTCAGAGAGGAAGATTCGTCCATGGCCCTTGAGGCCTCCCCGACATTCCACGGCCATCGCTGATACAAAATCCAGAGACAAAAGCCTGAGCAAGCGCCTCAGACTCGCACTTTCTTCATATCCTGAAGAGTTTTTCTCATGGTTTGTAGATCGGGCCTGCCATACCTACGTCCCCAAACCTAAGTTGAGTTTGTGTTTTCAGACTTCTGTCCTCAAAGTCTTGGGCCACACACCCTCCAGGCTGGTCTCCTGGAGCCACACATTAGGACTGTGCCTACCAATCCATGGGAATTCTGCCCATTCCATGGTCCAAAATCGTACAAATTAGGAGAAACCTCCAAAGTCCCTGAGGTCATCCCAATAGTGTAGGTCGCCCGGAACAAACAAGGGCTGTCTGACACCAGCTGATAATCGACCTCCACTCATACCATAGTTGGATGTCCCTAGAGAAGAATATTGAACCAGACAGGACCCTAGGCCATATTTAGATCCATTGCTTTGGGTTACGGGCATGTGTCCTCAAAAGCCTGATTCCAATACGAGCATAGGGGTTTTCCTGAGGCACCCATCAGAACTCATCTCGTCTCCACAAGGAAACCTGTGCATGGGTGCCATGTCCAAAGCTTAGGAGAGTACTTCAGGTTCCCCTTGCCACCGCCCCATTCCAAGGCCCTCATGGACACAAAAACACATTAGGACCCATCCTCAGGAAAGTCAATTTCAACTCAGCCACCCCGGTTGCTCCGGCAGAGCCATCAGATCTAAACTGTCTTGTTGCTAAAAGACAATTGGAATGCGAGGCGTGCTTCCCAGGCAACCAACCGCGAACTGTGCTCTGGAGTCATACCATATGTGATGTCCTGGAGCAGTCCAACAGATCTCAATGTCCCGCAGAAAGATCCTTGAAGGGGGCATCCCACAACTCCCAACGTGGGAAAACCTCAATGGCCCCGAGATTCTGCTCCCTTCATATAGCGACCGTCATGCACAGAAACTCCAACCTGAGCCAACGTCTGATCCTCGCCCTGACTTCAGATGCATGAGATATTGGTTCAGGTCTGCAGGGGGTACCTGCTGTGCCTCCGCCCTGAAACCCAAGTCTAGCTTGTCTTCTCAGACTTCCATCCTCACACTCCTGGCCATGAAGCCCTCAAGTATGGCAATTCCGGTACCACAATGCAGCACCCGGCCTGCCCTCTAGAAAAAAAATTAGTGCCTCATGAGCTGCCCAGGCACCTTAAATGAGGATCAACCTACACAGCACTCGACTTTACCCAAATTATATAGTCTATCCTGGGCACTAATGCACTGTCGAACACAACCTGAGCCCGGACCTCCTGAACAACACCCAGAAAGCTGACCGCACACTGAGCACATAAAACCCGCCATGGCCTTAGGTCATCATCTCTTCCCTACCTCAGTTTTCAGGCTTCAGAACCGAGACCTTATCTCCAATCACTGCCCAGGGGTGATTGTGATGCAGAAATCAGAACTCCACTTAACCCATGGCAAGAATCCTTGTGGTTGGCACTTTGTCCAACGTTCAGTGTAGGAGAAACCAGCATTCACCCTGAGGCCCCGCCCATTCTTGAGTGCGAGGAGGGCATACACAGGCATTGTGACCCTCAGCATGAGTCCTGTCCTCTAGTAAGTCCTCTCAGTGGCTGGACCATTAGATGTCATAATGGGCTTGACATGTCCCTAGGCCCCAATTTTTAACCAGATTTCTGATTGTCCTGTCGCCCCTTCCCAGGGCTCTACACTGGAGTCCCTCATTTGGTGGGACACCTGAGGTTAAAAAAGAAACAACAACAACAACAAAAAACGGACTTCTTCCAGCCGAGAATGACCCCAAACTCTTTGGACCGGGCCAAACCACCAGAGTGTAAGACTCGTCCATTTCCCATTGAGTCACCAGAAATTCCACGACCATGAGTGACACGATATCCAGAGACAAAAACGTGAGCAGGAGCCTCACACTCGCCCTTCTTTCAAATCCCGAAGAGTTCTCCTCATGGTCTGTAGATCAGTCGTTCCATACCTATGACACGAAACATAAGCCTAGTTTGTTTTTTCAGACAACTGTCCAAAGAGCCCTGGCTTACACAACCTACAGGCTCAGGCCCCTGGAGCCAAACCTGAGGACTGTACTTGGCCTCTGCAAGGGAATTGTGTGTGCCCATGCCAATGGCCTCAACCCTCCTAAGAGGATAAACCTCAAAAGTCCATGATCCTGGGACAATCTGAGCCCAACTGAGCACCTACCTGCACTCAGACCCATAGACAGATGTCCCCAGAGTTAAAAAGGAAAGAACAGGACCCTAGGCACTAATCAGATCCATTGCTTTGGTTTCCAGGCATCTCTCCTCAGAGGCCTGGATTTCAAAAGCAGCATATCGCTGTTTCTTGACTCACCCATCAGAAAACATCTCATCTACACATGGGAAGCTTGCACGTTGGAGCTGTGTCAAAGCCTCTGTTTAGGAGAACCCTTTAGGGCCCCAGTGCCACCGCTTCATTCCAAGGTCTCCATAGACACAAAAGCACATTAGGACCCATCCCCAGGTGTGTCCATTTCAACTCAACATCCTCGGTTGCTCCCCACAGATCCAGGAGATCTAACCTGTCTTGTTGCTAGGAGACAATTGGAATGCGAGGTGGGCTACCCAGCCATCCATCATTAGAACCCTGCTCAGAATCATTGGCCTGGAGCCAAACAACAGGTCTCAATTGTCCTGCAGAAGACTCTCTGCACTTTGGAGCTTCTCACAACTCCCATCGTGGGAAAACCCCCATGGCCTCGTGATGCCCCCCCATTCATGAAGGAGCCTTCAGGTACAGAAACTCCAACCTGAGTGATCGTCTGAACCTCGCCCTGAATTCAGATGCACGAAATCTCGATTCAGGTCTGTAGATTGTGACTGCCATGGCCTCACCCAGAAACCTAAGCCTAGCTTGTGTTCTCAGACTTTTGTCGTCAGACTACTGGCCCACAAGCCCTCCAGTTTGGCAATCCAGAACTACAATGCAGCACTCTGCCTGCCCTCCAGAGTAAAACATTGTCCTCTGGGCTGCCCAGTAACCCCAAATGAGGATCAACCGGCACCGACCTTGGCTGTACCCCAAAAACATAGGCTGACCAGGGCACTAATGTCCTTTCTGACACAGCCTGTGCCTGGACCCCCTGGCCCCTCCCAGACAGCTGGCCGCACACTGAGCATATCGAGCCGCCATGCCCTTAGGTCGTCATCTCTTCCGAACCTCGGTTTTCAGGTTTCAGAACCTAGACTTAATCTCCTATCACTGCCCAGGCTTGAAGGTGATGCAGAACTCAGAACTCCTTCCCCATGGCAAGAAACCTTGTGGTTGGCATGTTGTCCAACGTTCAGTGTAGTTGAAACCAGTGTGGCCCATGAGGCCCCGCCCATGCTCGCAGGCCACATTGGTCCAAACACACATTGTGACCCTCAGGCTGAGCCCAGTCCTCAAGTAAGGCCACTCAGTGGCTGGATGAAGAGATAGCATATTGGGCTTGCCATGCCCCTAGGCCCCAATTTTTAACCATAGTTCGGGTTGTCCCTTCAGTCTACTCCACGGCTTTGCTTTAGAATTCCTCTTTTGGTGGGACACCTGAGGTAACAAACCTGAATGGAGACCTCCCATCCCACAGATTGACGAAAAGCAATTGAGAATCGGGCCAAATCCTCAGAGAGGAAGATTCCTCCATGGCCCATGAGGCGACCCGACATTCCACGTCCATCGCTGATACAAAATCCAGAGACAAAAGCCTGAGCAAGCACCTCAGACTCGCACTTTCTTCATATCCTGAAGAGTTCTTCTCATGGTTTGTAGATCGGGCCTGCCATACCTACGTCCCCAAACCTAAGTTGAGTTTGTGTTTTCAGACTTCTGTCCTCAAAGTCTTGGGCCACACACCCTCCAGGATGGGCCCATGGAGCCACACATTAGGACTGAGCCTACCAATCCATGGGAATTCTGACCATTCCATGGTCCAAATTCGTACAAATTCGGAGAAACCTCCAAAGTCCCTGAGGCCATCCCAATAGTGTAGGTCCCCGGAACAAACAAGGGCTGTCTGACACCAGCTGATAATCGACCTGCACTCATACCATAGATGGATGTCCCCAGAGAAGAAGACTGAACCAGACAGGACCTAGGCCATCATAGGATCCATTGCTTTCGGTTACAGGCATATGTCCTCAAAAGCCTGATTCCAATACGAGCATAGGTGTTTTCCTGAGGCACCCATCAGAACTCATTTCGTCTCCACAAGGAAACCTGTGCATGGTAGCCATGTCCAAAGCTTAGGAGAGTACTTCAGGGTCCCGGTGCCACCGCCCCATTCCAAGGCCCTCATGGACAAAAAAACACATTAGGACCCATCCTCAGGAAAGTCCATTTCAACTCAGCCACCCCGGTTGCTCCGGCAGAGCCATCAGATCTAAACTGTCTTGTTGCTAGGAGACAATTGGAATGCGAGGCGTGCTTCCCAGGAAACCAATCGCGAACTGTGCTCTGGAGTCATACCATATGCGATATCCTGTAGAAGTCCAACAGATCTCAATTGTCCCGCAGAAGGAATCCTTGAAGGGGGCATCCCACAACTCCCAACGTGGGAAAACCTCAATGGCCCCGAGATTCCGCTCCCTTCATGAAGCGGCCGTCATGCACAGAAACTCCAACCTGAGCCAACGTCTGATCCTCGCCCTGACTTCAGATGCATGAGATATTGGTTCAGGTCTGCAGGGGGTACCTGCTGTGCCTCCGCCCTGAAACCCAAGTCTAGCTTGTCTTCTCAGACTTCCATGCTCACACTCCTGGCCATGAAGCCCTCAAGTATGGCAATTCCGGTACCACAATGCAGCACCCTGCCTGCCCTCTAGAAAAAAAATTAGTGCCTCATGAGCTGCCCAGGCACCTTAAATGAGGATCAACCTACACAGCACTCGACTTTACCCAAATTATATAGTCTAACCTGGGCAGTAATGCACTGTCGAAAACAACCTGAGCCCGGACCTCCTGAACAACACCCAGAAAGCTGACTGCACACTGAGCACATAAAACCCGCCATGGCCTTAGGTCATCATCTCTTCCCTACCTCAGTTTTCAGGCTTCAGAACCGAGACCTTATCTCCAATCACTGCCCAGGGGTGATTGTGATGCAGAAATCAGAACTCCACTCAACCCATGGCAAGAATCCTTGTGGTTGGCACGTTGTCCAACGTTCAGTGTAGGAGAAACCAGCATTCACCCTGAGGCCCCGACCATTCTTGAGTGCGACGAGGGCATACACACGCATTGTGACCCTCAGCATGAGTCCTGTCCACTAGTAAGTCCTCTCAGTGGCTGGACCATTAGATGTCATAATGGGCTTGACATGTCCCTAGGCCCCAATTTTTAACCAGATTTCTGATTGTCCTGTCGCCCCTTCCCAGGGCTCTACACTGGAGTGCCTCATTTGGTGGGACACCTGAGGTTAAAAAAGAAAACAACAACAACAACAAAAAACGGACTTCTTCCAGCCGAGAATGACCCCAAACTCTTTGGACGGGGCCAAACCACCAGAGAGTAAGACTCGTCCATTTCCCATTGAGTCACCAGAAATTCCACGACCATGAGTGACACGATATCCAGAGACAAAAACGTGAGCAGGAGCCTCACACTCGCCCTTCTTTCAAATCCCAACGAGTTTTCCTCATGGTCTGTAGATCAGTCGTTCCATACCTATGACCCGAAACATAAGCCTAGATTGTGTTTTCAGACAACTGTCCAAAGAGCCCTGGCTTACACAACCTACAGGCTCAGGCCCCTGGAGCCAAACCTGAGGACTGTACTTGCCCTCTCCAAGGGAATTGTGTGTGCCCATTCCAATGGCCACAACCCTTCTAATAGGTAAACCTCCAAAGTCCCTGATCCATCTCAATAGTGGTGGCTTCCCAGGAAAAAACAGGGGCAATCTGAGCCCAACGAAGCCCCGACCTGCACTCAGACCCATAGACAGATGTCCCCAGAGGTAAAAAGGAAAGAACAGGCCCTTGGCAATAATCAGATCCATTGCTTTGGTTTCCAGGCGTCTCTCCTCAGAGGCCTGGATTTCAAAAGCAGCATCTAGCTGTTTCTTGACTCACCCATCAGAAAACATCTCATCTACACATGGGAAACTTGCACGTTGGAGCTGTGTCAAAGGCTCTGTTTAGGAGAACCCTTTAGATCCCCAGTGCCAACTCTTCATTCCACGGTAATCATAGACACAAATGCACATTAGGACCCATCACCAGGGGTGTCCATTTCAACTCAGCGTCCTCGGTTGCTCCCCACAGATCCAGGAGATCTAACCTGTCTTGTTGCTAGGAGACAATTGGAATGCGAGGTGGGCTACCCAGCCATCCATCCTTAGAACCCTGCTCAGAATCATTGGCCTGGAGCCAAACAACAGGTCTCAATTGTCCTGTAGAAGACTCTCTGCAGTTTGGAGCTTCTCACAACTCCCATTGTGGGAAAACCCCCATGGCCTCGTGATGCCCCCCCATTCATGAAGGGGCCATCAGGGACAGAAACTCCAACCTGAGCGATCGCCTGATTCTCGCCCTGACTTCAGATGCACGAGATCTCGATTCAGGTCTGTAGATTGTGCCTGCCATGGCCTCATCCAGAAACATAAGCCTAGCTTGTGTTCTCAGACTTTTGTCGTCAGACTACTGGCCCACAAGCCCTCCAGTTTGGCAATACAGTACTACAATGCAGCACTCTGCCGGCCCTCCAGAAGAAAAACATTGTCCTCTGTGGCTACCCATTGCCCCAAATGAGGATCAACCTGCACCGATCTTGGTTGTACCCCAAATACATAGGCTGACCAGGGCACTAATGCCCTTTGCGACACAGCCTGAGACTGGACCCCCTGACCCCTCCCAGACAGCTGGCCGCAAACATAACACATCGAGCCGCCATGGCCTTAGGTCGTCATCCTCTCCCAACCTCGGTTTTCAGGTTTCAGAACCAAGACCTTATCTCCTATCACTACCCAGGGTTGAGGGTGATGCAGAAATCAGAACTCCTTCCCCACGTCAAGAAACCTTGTGGTTGGCATGTTGTCCAACGTTCAGTATAGTTGAAATCAGTGTTGCCTATGAGGCCCCGCCAATGCTCGCGGGCCACATTGGTCACAAACACACATTGTGACCCTCAGGCTGAGCCCAGTCCTCAAGTAAGGCCACTCAGTGGCTGGATGAAGAGATAGCATATTGGGCTTGCAATGCCCCTAGCCCCCAATTTAAAACCATAGTTCGGGTTGTCCCTTCTATCTTCCCCACGGCTTTGCTTTGGAATTCCTCTTTTGGTGGGACACCTGAGGTAACAAACCTGAAAGGAGACCTGCCATCCCACAGATTGACGAAAAGCAATTGGGAATCGGGCCAAATCCTCAAGAGGAAGATTCGTCCATGGCCCATGAGGCCTCCCGACATTCCACGGCCATCGCTGACACAAAATCCAGAGACAAATGCCTGAGCAAGTGCCTCAGACTTGCACTTTCTTCATATCCTGAAGAGTGCTTCTCATGGTTTGTAGATCGGGCCTGCCATACCTACGTCCCCAAACCTAAGCTGAGTTTGTGTTTTCAGACGTCTGTCCTCAAAGCCTTGGGCCACACACCCTCCAGGCTGGGCCCCTGGAGCCACACATTAGGACTGTGCCTACCAATCCATGGGAAATCTGCCCATTTCATGGTCCAAAATCATACAAATTAGGAGAAACCTCCAAAGTCCCTGAGGCCATCCCAATAGTGTAGGTCGCCCGGAACAAACAAGGGCTGTCTGACACCAGCTGATAATCGACCTCCACTCATACCATAGATGGATGTCCCCAGAGAAGAAGATTGAACCAGACAGGACCCTAGGCCATAATAGGATCCATTGCTTTGGGTTACAAGCATGTGTCCTCAAAAGCCTGCTTTCAATACGAGCATAGGGGTTTTCCTGAGGCACCCATCAGAACTCATCTCGTCTCCACAAGGAAACCTGTGCATGGGAGCCATGTCCAAAGCTTAGGAGAGAACTTCAGGGTCCCGGTGCCACCGCCCCATTCCAAGGCCCTCATGGACACAAAAACACAATAGGACCCATTCTCAGGAAAGTCCATTTCAACTCAGCCACCCAGGTTGCTCCGGCAGAGTCATCAGATCTAAACTTTCTTGTTGCTAGGAGACAATTGGAATGCGAGGCGGGCTTCCCAGGCATCCATTCGAGAACGGTGCTCTGGAGTCATTCCATATGGGATGTCCTGGAGCTGTCCAACAGGTCTCAATTGTCCCGCAGGAGGAATCCTTGAATGGGGCATCCCAAACTCCCAACCTGGGAAAACCTCAATGGCCTCGAGATTCCGCTCATTCATGAAGCTGCCGTCATGCACAGAAACTCCAACCTGAGCCAACGTCTCATCCTCGCCCTGACTTCAGATGCATGACATATTGGTTCAGATCTGCAGGGGGTACCTGCCGTGCCCTCGCCCTGAAACAGAAGTCTAGCTTGTCTTCTCAGACTTACGTCCTCACACTCCTGGCCCCGAAGCCCTCAAGTTTGGCAATTCCGGACCCACAATGCAGCACTCTGTCTGCCCTCTAGAAAAAAAATTAGTGCCTCTTGAGCTGCCCAGGCACCTTAAATGAGGATAAAACTACACAGCACTCGACTTTACCCAAATTAGATAGTCTAACCTGGGCACTAATGCACTGTCGAACACAACCTGAGCCCGGATCTCCTGACCAACACCCAGAAAGCTGATGGCACACTGAGCCAATAATACCCGCCATGGCCTTAGGTCATCATCTCTTCTGTACCTCAATTTTCAGTCTTCAGAACCGAGACCTTATCTCCAATCACTGCCCAGGGGTGAGTGTGATGCAGAAATCAGAACTCCTCCTTACCCATGGCAAGAACCCTTGTGGTTGGCACGTTGTCCAACGTTCAGTGTAGGAGAAACCAGCAGTCACCCTGAGGCCCCGCCCATTCTTGAGTGCGTCGAGGGCATACACACGCATTGTGACCCTCAGCATGAGTCTTGTCCTCTAGTAAGTCCTCTCTGTGGCTGGACCTTTAGATGTCATAATGGGCTTGATATGTCCCTAGGCCCCAATTTTTAACCAAATTTCTGATTGTCCAGTCGCCCCTCCCCAGGGCTCTTCTGGAATCCCTCATTTGGTGGGACACCTGAGGTTAAAAAAGAAAACAACAAAAACAACAACAACAACAACAACAACAACAAAAAGGACTTCTTCCAGCCCACAGAATGACCCCAAACTCTTTGGACGGGGCCAACCACCAGAGATTAAGACTCGTCCATTTCCCATGAAGTCACCCAGAAATTCCACGACCATGAGTGACACGATATCCAGAGACAAAAACTTGAGCAGGAGCCTCACACTCGCCCTTCTTTCAAATCCCAACGAGTTCTCCTCATGGTCTGTAGATCAGTCCTGCAATACCTATGACCCGAAACATCAGCCTAGTTTGTGTTTTCAGACAACTGTCCAAACAGCCCTGGCCTACACAACCTACAGGCTCTGGACACTGGAGCCAAACCTGAGGACTGTACTTGCCCTCTCCAAGGGAATTGTGTGTGCCCATTCCAATGGCCACAAATCTTCTTAGGATAAACCTCCAAAGTCCCTGATCCATCTCAATAGTGGTGGCTTCCCAGGAAAAACAGGGGCAATCTGAGCCCAACGGAGCCCCGACCTGCACTCAGACCCATAGACAGATGTCCCCAGAGGTAAAAAGGAAAGAACAGGCCCTTGGCAATAATCAGATCCATTGCTTTGGTTTCCAGGCGTCTCTCCTCAGAGGCCTGGATTTCAAAAGCAGCATCAAGCTGTTTCTTGACTCACCCATCAGAAAACATCTCATCTGCACATGGGAAACTTGCACGTTGGAGCTGTGTCAAAGCCTCTGTTTAGGAGAACCCTTTAGATCCCCAGTGCCAACTCTTCATTCCACGGTAATCATAGACACAAATGCACATTAGGACCCATCCCCAGGGGTGTCCATTTCAACTCAGCGTCCTCTGTTGCTCCCCACAGATCCAGGAGATCTAATCTGTCTTGTTGCTAGGAGACAATTGGAATGCGAGGTGGGCTACCCAGCCATCCATCCTTAGAACCCTGCTCAGAATCATTGGCCTGGAGCCAAACAACAGGTCTCAATTGTCCTGCAGAAGACTCTCTGCAGTTTGGAGCTTCTCACAACTCCCATCGTGGGAAAACCCCCATGGCCTCGTTTGCCCACCCATTTATGAAGGGGCCATCAGGGACAGAAACTCCAACCTGAGCGATCGCCTGATCCTCGCCCTGACTTCAGAGGCACGAGATCTCGATTCAGGTCTGTAGATTGTGCCTGCCATGGCCTCATCCAGAAACCTAAGCCTAGCTTGTGTTCTCAGACTTTTGTCATCAGACTACTGGCCCACAAGCCCTCCAGTTTGGCAATACAGTACTACAATGCAGCACTCTGCCGGCCCTCCAGAAGAAAAACATTGTCCTCTGTGGCTACCCAGTGCCCCAAATGATGATCAACTTGCACCGATCTTGGTTGTACCCCAAATACATAGGCTGACCAGGGCACTAATGCCCTTTGCGACACAGCCTGAGACTGGACCCCCTGACCCCTCCCAGACAGCTGGCCGCAAACTGAGCACATCGAGCCGCCATGGCCTTAGGTCGTCATCCTCTCCCAACTTCGGTTTTCAGGTTTCAGAACCTAGACCTTATCTCCTATCACTACCCAGGGTTGAAGGTGATGCAGAAATCAGAACACCTTCCCCACGGCAAGAAACCTTGTGGTTGGCATGTTGTCCAACGTTAAGTGCAGTTGAAATCAGTGTTGCCTATGAGGCCCCGCCAATGCTCGCGAGCCACATTGGTCACAAACACACATTGTGACCCTCAGGCTGAGCCCAGTCCTCAAGTAAGGCCACTCAGTGGCTGGATGAAGAGATAGCATATTGGGCTTGCAAAGCCCCTAGCCCCCAATTTAAAACCATAGTTCGGGTTGTCCCTTCTATCTTCCCCACGGCTTTGCTTTGGAATTCCTCTTTTGGTGGGACACCTGAGGTAACAAACCTGAAAGGAGACCTCCCATCCCACAGATTGACGAAAAGCAATTGGGAATCAGGCCAAATCCTCAAGAGGAAGATTCGTCCATGGCCCATGAGGCCTCCCGACATTCCACGGCCATCGCTGACACAAAATCCAGAGACAAATGCCTGAGCAAGTGCCTCAGACTCGCACTTTCTTCATATCCTGAAGAGTTCTTCTCATGGTTTGTAGATCGGGCCTGCCATACCTACGTCCCCAAACCTAAGCTGAGTTTGTGTTTTCAGACGTCTGTCCTCAAAGCCTTGGGCCACACACCCTCCAGGCTGGTCCCCTGGAGCCACACATTAGGACTGTGCCTACCAATCCATGGGAAATCTGCCCATTCCATGGTCCAAAATCATACAAATTAGGAGAAACCTCCAAAGTCCCTGAGGCCATCCCAATAGTGTAGGTCGCCCGGAACAAACAAGGGCTGTCTGACACCAGCTGATAATCGACCTCCACTCATACCATAGATGGATGTCCCCAGAGAAGAAGATTGAACCAGACAGGACCCTAGGCCATAATAGGATCCATTGCTTTGGGTTACAAGCATGTGTCCTCAAAAGCCTGCTTTCAATACGAGCATAGGGGTTTTCCTGAGGCACCCATCAGAACTCATCTCGTCTCCACAAGGAAACCTGTGCATGGGAGCCATGTCCAAAGCTTAGGAGAGAACTTCAGGGTCCCGGTGCCACCGCCCCATTCCAAGGCCCTCATGGACACAAAAACACAATAGGACCCATCCTCAGGAAAGTCCATTTCAACTCAGCCACCCAGGTTGCTCAGGCAGAGCCATCAGATCTAAACTTTCTTGTTGCTAGGAGACAATTGGAATGCGAGGCGGGCTTCCCAGGCATCCATTCGAGAACGGTGCTCTGGAGTCATTCCATATGGGATGTCCTGGAGCTGTCCCACAGGTCTCAATTGTCCCGCAGGAGGAATCCTTGAATGGGGATCCCACAACTCCCAACGTGGGAAAACCTCAATGGCCTCGAGATTCCGCTCCCTTCATGAAGCTGCCGTCATGCACAGAAACTCCAACCTGAGTCAACGTCTCATCCTCGCCCTGACTTCAGATGCATGACATATTGGTTCAGATCTGCAGGGGGTACCAGCCGTGCCCTCGCCCTGAAACAGAAGTCTAGCTTGTCTTCTCAGAGTTCCGTCCTCACACTCCTGGCCCCGAAGCCCTCAAGTTTGGCAATTCCGGAACCACAATGCAGCACTTTGCCTGCCCTCTAGAAAAAAAATTAGTGCCTCATGAGCTGCCCAGGCACCTTAAATGAGGATAAACCTACACAGCACTCGACTTTACCCAAATTAGATAGTCTAACCTGGGCACTAATGCACTGTCGAACACAACCTGAGCCCGGACCTCCTGACCAACACCCAGAAAGCTGACGGCACACTGAGCACATAAAACCCGCCATGGCCTTAGGTCATCATCTCTTCTGTACCTCAATTTTCAGTCTTCAGAACCGAGACCTTATCTCCAATCACTGCCCAGGGGTGAGTGTGATGCAGAAATCAGAACTCCTCCTTACCCATGGCAAGAACCCTTGTGGTTGGCACGTTGTCCAACGTTCAGTGTAGGAGAAACCAGCATTCACCCTGAGGCCCCGCCCATTCTTGAGTGAGACGAGGGCATACACAGGCATTGTGACCCTCAGCTAGAGTCCTGTCCTCTAGTAAGTCCTCTCAGTGGCTGGACCATTAGATGTCATACTGGGCTTGATATGTCCCTAGGCACCAATTTTTAACCAGATTTCTGATTGTCCAGTCGCCCCTCCCCAGGGCTCTACTCTGGAATCCCTCATTTGGTGGGACACCTGAGGTTAAAAAAGAAAACAACAAAAACAACAACAACAACAAAAAACGGGCTTCATCCAGCCCACAGAATGACCCCTAACTCTTTGAACGGGGCCAAACCACCGGAGAGTAAGACTCGTCCATTTCCCATGAAGTCACCCAGAAATTCCACGACCATGAGTGACACGATATCCAGAGACAAAAACTTGAGCAGGAGCCTCACACTCGCCCTTCTTTCAAATCCCGAAGAGTTTTCCTCATGGTCTGTAGATCAGTCCTGCCATACATATGACCCGAAACATCAGCCGAGTTTGTGTTTTGAGACAACTGTCCAAACAGCCCTGGTCTACACAACCTACAGGCTCAGGACCCTGGAGCCAAACCTGAGGACTGTACTTGCCCTCTCCAAGGGAATTGTGTGTGCACATTCCAATGGCCACAACCCTTCTAATAGGATAAACCTCAAATGTCACTGATCCATCTCAATAGTGGTGGCTTCCCAGGAAGAACAGGGGCATTCTGAGCCCAACTGAGCACCTACCTGCACTCAGACCCATAGACAGATGTCCCCAGAGGTAAAAAGAAAAGAACAGGCCCCTAGGCACTAATCAGATCCATTGCTTTGGTTTCCAGGCATCTCTCCTCAAAGGCCCGATTTCAAAAGCAGCATATAGCTGCTTCTTGACTCACCCATCAGAAAACATCTCATCTACACATGGGAACCTTGCACGTTGGAGCTGTGTCAACGCCTCTGTTTAGGAGAACACTTTAGATCCCCAGTGCCACCGCTTCATTCCAAGGTCTCCATAGACACAAAAGCTCATTAGGACCCATCCCCAGGGGTGTCCATTTCAACTCAGCGTCCTCGGTTGCTCCCCACAGATCCAGGAGATCTAACCTGTCTTGTTGCTAGAAGACAATTGGAATGCGAGGTGGGCTACCCAGCCATCCATCCTTAGAACCCTGCTCAGAATCATTGGCCTGGAGCCAAACAACAGGTCTCAATTGTCCTGCAGAAGACTCTCTGCACTTTGGAGCTTCTCACAACTCCCATCGTGGGAAAACCCCCATGGCCTCGTGATGCCCCCCCATTAAGGAAGGGGCCATCAGGGACAGAAACTCCAACCGGAGTGATCGTCTGATCCTCGCCCTGACTTCAGATGCACGAGATCTCGATTCAGGTCTGTAGATTGTGCCTGCCATGGCCTCACCCAGAAACCTAAGCCTAGCTTGTGTTCTCAGACTTTTGTCGTCAGACTACTGGCCCACAAGCCCTCCAGTTTGGCAATCCAGAACTACAATGTAGCACTCTGCCGGCCAACCAGAAGCAAAATATTGTCCTCTGTGGCTACCCAGTGCCCCAAATGAGAATCAACCTGCACCGAACTTGGCTGTACCCAAAATACATAGACAGACCAGGGCACTAATGCCCTTTCCGACCTAGCGGGAGCCTGGAACCCCTAGCCCCTCCCAGACAGCTGGCCGCACACTGAGCACATCGAGCCGCCATGGCCTTAGTTCGTCATCTCTTCCCAACCTCGGTTTTCAGGTTTCAGAACCTAGACCTTATCTCCTATCACTGCCTAGGGTTGAAGGTGATGCAGAAATCAGAACTCTTTCCCCATGGCAAGAAACTTTGTAGTTGGCATGTTGTCCATCGTTCAGTGTAGTTGAAACCAGTGTGGCCCACGAGGCCCCGCCCACGCTCGCGGGCCACATTGGTCACAAACACACATTGAGACCCTCAAGCTGAGCCCAGTCCTCAAGTAAGGCCACTCAGTTGCTGGATGAAGAGATAGCATATTGGGCTTGCCATGCCCCTAGGCCCCAATTTTTAACCATAGTTCGGGTTGTCCCTTCTATCTTCCCCACGGCTTTGCTTTGGAATTCCTTTTTTGGTGGGACACCTGATGTAACAAACCTGAAAGGAGACCTCCCATCCCAAAGATTGACGAAAAGCAATTGGGAATCGGGCCAAATCCTAAGAGAGGAAGATTCGTCCATGGCCCATGAGGCCTCCCCGACATTCCACGGCCATCGCTGATACAAAAGCCAGAGACAAAAGCCTGAGCAAGCGCCTCAGACTCGCACTTTCTTCATATCCTGAAGAGTTCTTCTCATGGTTTGTAGATCGGGCCTGCCATACCTACGTCCCCAAACCTAAGCTGAGTTTGTGTTTTCAGACTTCTGTCCTCAAAGTCTTGGGCCACACACCCTCCAGGCTGGGCCCCTGGAGCCACACATTAGGACTGTGCCTACCAATCCATCGGAATTCTGCCCATTGCATGGTCCAAAATCGTACAAATTAGGAGAAACCTCCAAAGTCCCTGAGGCCATCCCAATAGTGTAGGTCGCCCGGAACAAACAAGGGCTGTCTGACACCAGCTGATAATCGACCTCCACTCATACCATAGATGGATGTCCCCAGAGAAGAACATTGAACCAGACAGGACCCTAGGCCATAATAGGATCCATTGCTTTGGGTTACAGGCATGTGTCCTCAAAAGCCTGATTCCAATACGAGCATAGGGGTTTTCCTGAGGCACCCATCAGAACTCATCTCGTCTCCACAAGGAAACCTGTGCATGGGAGCCATGTCCAAAGCTTAGGTGAGTACTTCAGGTTCCCGATACCACCTCCCCATTCCAAGACCCTCATGGACACAAAAACACATTAGGACCCATTCTCAGGGAAGTCCATTTCAACTCAGCCACCCGGTTGCTCCGGCAGAGCCATCAGATCTAAACTGTCTTGTTGCTCGGAGACAATTGGAATATGAAGCGAGCTTCCCTGGCATCCATCCGCGAATGGTGCTCTGGAGTCATTCCATATGGGATGTCCTGAAGCTGTACAACAGGTCTCAATTGTCCTGCAGAAGGAATCCTTGAAGGGAGCTTCCCAAAACTCCAAACGTGGGAAAACCTCAAAGGCCTCGAGATTCCGCTCCCTTCATGTAGCTGCCGTCATGCACATCAACTCCAACCTGAGCCAACGTCTGATCCTCGCCCTGACTTCAGATGCATGAGATATTGGTTCAGATCTGCAGGGGGTACCTGCCGTGCCCTCACCCTGAAACCCAAGTCTAGCTTCTCTTCTCAGACTTCCGTCCTCACACTCCTGGCCCCGAAGCCCTCAGTTTGGCAATTCCGGACCCACAATGCAGCACTCTGCCTGCCCTCTAGTAAAAAATTAGTGCCTCATGAGCTGCCCAGGCACCTTAAATGAGGATCAACCTACACAGCACTCGACTTTACCCAAATTATATAGTCTTACCTGGGCACTAATGCACTGTCGAACATAACCTGAGCCGGGACCTCCTGACCAACACCCAGAAATCTGACCGCACACTGAGCACATAAAACACGCCATGGCCTTAGGTCTCATCTCTTCCCTACCTCAGTTTTCAGGCTTCAGAACCGAGACCTTATCTCCAATCACTGCCCAGGGGTGAGTGTGATGCAGAAATCAGAACTCCTCCTTACCCATGGCAAGAACCGTTGTGGTTGGCACGTTGTCCAATGTTCAGTGTAGGAGAAACCAGCATTCACCCTGAGGCCCCGCCCATTATTGAGCGCGATGAGGACATACACACGCATTGTGACCCTCAGCATGAGTCCTGTCCTCTAGTAAGTCCTCTTAGTGGCTGGACCATTAGATGTCATAATGGGCTTGACATGTCCCTAGGCCCCAATTTTTAACCAGTTTTCTGATTGTCCAGTCGCCCCTCCCCAGGGCTCTGCTCTGGAATCCCTCATTTGGTGGGACACCTGAGGTTAAAAAAGAAAACAACAACAACAACAACAAAAACCGGACTTCTTGCAGCCCACAGTATGACCCCAAATTCTTTGGACTGGGCCAAACCACCAGAGAGTAAGACTCGTCCATTTCCCATGAAGTCACCCAAAAATTCCACGACCATGAGTGACACGATATCCAGATACAAAAACTTGAGCAGGAGCCTCACACTGGCCCTTCTTTCAAATCCCAACGAGTTCCCTCATGGTCTGTAGATCTGTCCTGCCATACCTATGACCCGAAACATCAGCCGAGTTTGTGTTTTCAGACAACTGTCCAAACAGCCCTGGCCTACACAACCTACAGGCTCAGGCCCCTGGAGCCAAACCTGAGGACTGTACTTGCCCTCTCGTAGAAAATTGTGTGTGCCCATTCTAATGGCCACAACTCTTCTAATATTTTAACCTCCAAAGTCCCTGATCCATCTCAATAGTGGTGGCTTCCCAGGAAAAACAGGGGCAATCTGAGCCCAACTGAGCACCTACCTGCACTCAGACACATAGACAGATGTCCCCAGAGGTTTAAAGGAAAGAACAGGCCCCTAGGCACTAATCAGATCCATTGCTTTGTTTTCCAGGCATCTCTCCTCAGAGGCCTGGATTTCAAAAGCAGCATATAGCTGTTTCTTGACTCATCCATCAGAAAACATCTCATCTACACATGGGAACCTTGAACGTTGGAGCTGTGTCAACGCCTCTGTTTTGGAGAACATTTTAGGGCCCCAGTGCCACTGCTTCATTCCAAGATCTCCATAGACACAAAAGCACATTAGGACCCATCCCCAGGGGTGTCCATTTCAACTCAGCGTCCTCGGTTGCTCCCCACACATCCAGGAGATCTAACCTGTCTTGTTGCTAGGAGACAATTGGAATGCGAGGTGGGCTACCCAGCCATCCATCCTTAGAACCCTGCTCAGAATCATTGGCCTGGAGCCAAACAACAGGTCTCAATTGTCCTGCAGAAGACTCTCTGCAGTTTGGAGCTTCTCACAACTCCCATTGTGGGAAAACCCCCATGGCTTCGTGATGCCCCCCCATTCATGAAGGGACCATCAGGGACAGAAACTCCAACCTGAGCGATCGTCTGATCCTCGCCCTGACTTCAGATGCACGAGATCTCGATTCAGGTCTGTAGATTGTGCCTGCCATGGCCTCACCCAGAAACCTAAGCCTAGCTTGTGTTCTCAGACTTTTGTCGTCAGACTACTGGCCCACAAGCCCTCCAGTTTGGCAATCCAGAACTACAATGTAGCACTCTGCCGGCCATCCAGAAGAAAAACATTGTCCTCTGGGGCTACCCAGTGCCCCAAATGAGGATCAACCTGCACCGAACTTGGCTGTACCCAAAATACATAGACAGACCAGGGCACTAATGCCCTTTCCGACACAGCCTGAGCCTGGAACCCATGGCCCCTCCCAGACAGCTGGCCGCACACTGAGCACATCGAGCCGCCATGGCCTTAGGTCGTCATCTCTTCCCAACCTCGGTTTTCAGGTTTCAGAACCTAGACCTTATCTCCAAATACTGCCCAGTGTTGAAGGTGATGTAGAAATCAGAACTCCTTCCCCATAGCAAGAAACCTTGTGGTTGGCATGTTGTCCATCGTTCAGTGTAGTTGAAACCTGTGTGGCCCATGAGGCCCCGCCCACGCTCGAGGGCCACATTGGTCACAAACACATATTGTGACCCTCAAGCTGAGCCCAGTCCTCAAGTAAGGCCACTCAGTTGCTGGGTGAAGAGATAGCATATTGGGCTTGCCATGCCCCTATGCCCCAATTTTTAACCATAGTTCGAGTTGTCACTTCTATCTTCCCACGGCTTTGCTTTGGAATTCCTCTTTTGTGGGACACCTGAGGTAACAAACCTGAAAGGAGACCTCTCATCCCACAGATTTACGAAAAGCAATTGGGAATCGGGCCAAATCCTCAGAGAGGAAGATTCGTCCATGGCCCATGAGGCCTCCCCGACATTCCAAGGCCATCGCTGACACAAAATCCAGAGGCAAAAGCCTGAGCCAGCGCCTCAGACTAGCACTTTCTTCATATCCTGAAGAGTTCTTCTCATGGTTTGTAGATCGGGCCTGCCATACCTACGTCCCCAAACCTAAGCTGAGTTTGTGTTTTCAGACTTCTGTCCTCAAAGTCTTGGGCCACACACCCTCAAGGCTGGGCTCCTGGAGCCACACATTAGGACTGAGCCTACCAATCCATGGGAATTCTGCCCATTCCATGGTCCAAAATCGTACAAGTTAGGAGAAACCTCCAAAGTCCCTGAGGCCATCCCAATAGTTTAGGTCCCCCGGAACAAACAAGGGCTGTCTGACACCAGCTGATAATCGACCTCCACTCATACCATAGATGGATGTCCCCAGAGAAGAACATTGAACCAGACAGGACCCTAGGCCATAATAGGATCCATTGCTTTGGGTTACAGGCATGTGTCCTCAAAAGCCTGATTCCAATACGAGCATAGGGGTTTTCCTGAGTCACCCATCAGAACTCATCTCGTCTCCACAAGGAAACCTGTGCATGGGAGCCATGTCCAAAGCTTAGGTGAGTACTTCATGGTCCCGATGCCACTGCCCCATTCCAAGACCCTCATGGACACAAAAACACATTAGGACCCATCTTCAGGGAAGTCCCATTTCAACTCATCCACTCGGTTGCTCCGGCAGAGCCATCAGATCTAAATTGTCTTGTTGCTCGGAGACAATTGGAATGGGAAGCGAGCTTCCCAGGCATCCATCTGCGAATGGTGCTCTGGAGTCATTCCATATGGGATGTCCTGGAGCTGTCCAACAGGTCTCAATTGTCCTGCAGAAGGAATCCTTGAAGGGTGCTTCCCACAACTCCAAACGTGGGAAAACCTCAATGGCCTCGAGATTCCACTCCCTTCATTAAACGGTCGACATGCACAGAAACTCCAACCTGAGCCAACGTCTGATCCTCGCCCTGACTTCAGATGCATGAGATATTGGTTCAGATCTGCAGGGGGTACCTGCCGTGCCCTCGCCCTGAAACACAAGTCTAGCTTGTCTTCTCAGACTTCCGTCCTCACACTCCTGGCCCCAAAGCCCTCAAGTTTGGCAATTCCGGACCCACAATGCAGCACTCTGCCTGCCCTCTAGTAAAAAATTAGTGCCTCATGAGCTGCTCAGGCACCTTAAATGAGGATAAACCTACACAGCACTCGACTTTACCCAAATGATATAGTCTAACCTGGGCACTAATGCACTGTCGAACACAACCTGAGCCGGGACCTCCTGACCAACACCCAGAAATCTGACCGCAAACTGAGCACATAAAACCCGCCATGGCCTTAGGTCATCATCTCTTCCCTACCTCAGTTTTCAGGCTTAGGAACCGAGACCTTATCTCCAATCACTGCCCAGGGGTGAGTGTGATGCAGAAATCAGAACTCCTCCTTACCCATGGCAAGAACCCTTGTGGTTGGCACGTTGTCCAACGTTCAGTGTAGGAGAAACCAGCATTCACCCTGAGGCCCCGCCCATTCTTGAGTGCGATGAGGACATACACACGCATTGTGACCCTCAGCATGAGTCCTGTCCTCTAGTAAGTCCTCTTAATGGCTGGACCATTAGATGTCATAATGGGCTTGACATGTCCCTAGGCCTGAATTTTTAACCAGTTTTCTAATTGTCCAGTCGCCCCTCCCCAGGGCTCTACTCTGGAATCCCTCATTTGGTGGGACACCTGAGGTTAAAAAAGAAACAACAACAACAACAACAACAAAATACGGACTTCTTCCAGCCCACAGAATGACCCCAAATTCTTTGGACGGGGCCAAACCACCAGAGAGTAAGACTCGTCCATTTCCCATGAAGTCACCCAGAAATTCCACGACCATGAGTGACACGATATCCAGAGACAAAAACTTGAGCAGGAGCCTCACACTCGCCCTTCTTTCAAATCCCAACGAGTTCTCCTCATGGTCTGTAGATCAGTACTGCCATACCTATGACCCGAAACATCAGCCGAGTTTGTGTTTTCAGACAACTGTCCAAACAGCCCTGGCCTACACAACCTACAGGCTCTGGTCACTGGAGCCAAACCTGAGGACTGTACTTGCCCTCTCCAAGGGAATTGTGTGTGCCCATTCCAATGGCCACAAATCTTCTAATGGGATAAACCTCCAAAGTCCCTGATCCATCTCAATAGTGGTGGCTTCCCAGGAAAAACAGAGGCAATCTGAGCCCAATGGAGCCCCGACCTGTACTCAGACCCATAGACAGATGTCCCCAGAGGTAAAAAGGAAAGAACAGGCCCTTGGCAATAATCAGATCCATTGCTTTTTCCAGGCATCTCTCCTCAGTGGCCTGGATTTCAAAAGCAGCATCTAGCTGTTTCTTGACTCACCCATCAGAAAACATCTCATCTACACATGGGAAACTTGAACGTTGGAGCTGTGTCAAAGCCTCTGTTTAGGAGAACCCTTTAGATCCCCAGTGCCAACTCTTCATTCCACGGTAATCATAGACACAAATGCACATTAGGACCCATCCCCAGGGGTGTCCATTTCAACTCAGCGTCCTCGGTTGCTCCCCACACATCCAGGAGATCTAACCTGTCTTGTTGCTAGGAGACAATTGGAATGCGAGGTGGGCTACCCAACCATCCATCCTTAGAACCCTGCTCAGAATCATTGGCCTGGAGCCAAACAACAGGTCTCAATTGTCCTGCAGAAGACTCTCTGCAGTTTGGAGCTTCTCACAACTCCCATCGTGGGAAAACCCCCATGGCCTCGTGATGCCCCCCCATTCATGAAGGGGCCATCAGGGACAGAAACTCCAACCTGAGCGATCGCCTGATCCTCGCCCTGACTTCAGATGCACGAGATCTCGATTCAGGTCTGTAGATTGTGCCTGCCATGGCCTCATCCAGAAACCTAAGCGTAGCTTGTGTTCTCAGACTTTTGTCGTCAGACTCCTGGCCCACAAGCCCTCCAGTTTGGCAATACAGAACTACAATGCAGCACTCTGCGGTCCCTCCAGAAGAAAAACATTGTCCTTGTGGCTACCCAGTGCCCCAAATGAGGATCCACCTGCACCGATCTTGTTTGTACCCCAAATACATAGGCTGACCAGGGCACTAATGCCCTTTGCGACACAGCCTGAGTTGGACCCCCTGACCCCTCCCAGACAGCTGGCCGCAAACTGAGCACATCGAGCCGCCATGGCCTTAGGTCGTCATCCTCTCCCAACCTCGGTTTTCAGGTTTCAGAACCTACACCTTATCTCCTATCACTACGCAGGGTTGAAGGTGATGCAGAAATCAGAACTCCTTCCCCACGACAAGATACCTTGTGGTTGGCATGTTGTCCAACCTTCAGTGTAGTTGAAATCAGTGTTGCCTATGAGGCCCCGCCCATGCTCGCGGGCCACATTGGTCACAAACACACATTGTGACCCTCAGGCTGAGCCCAGTCCTCAAGTAAGGCCACTCAGTGGCTGGATGAAGAGATAGCATATTGGGCTTGCCATGCCCCTAGGCCCCAATTTTTAACCATAGTTCGGGTTGTCACTTCTATCTTCCCCACGGCTTTGCTTTGGAATTCCTCTTTTGGTGGGACACCTGAGGTAACAAACCTGAAAGGAGACCTCCCATCCCACAGATTGACGAAAAGCAATTGGGAATCGGGCCAAATCCTCTAGAGGAAGATTCCTCCATGGCCCATGAGGCCTCCCCGACATTCCACGGCCATCGCTGACACAAAATCCAGAGACAAATGCCTGAGCAAGTGCCTCAGACTCGCACTTTCTTCATAAACTGAAGAGTTCTTCTCATGGCTTGTAGATCGGGCCTGCCATACCTAAGTCCCCAAACCGAAGCTGAGTTTGTGTTTTCAGACGTCTGTCCTCAAAGCCTTGGGCCACACACCCTCCAGGCTGGGCCCCTGGAGCCACACATTAGGACTGTGCCTACCAATCCATGGGAAATCTGCCCATTCCATGGTCCAAAATCTTACAAATTAGGAGAAACCTCCAAAGTCCCTGAGGCCATCCCAATGGTGTAGGTCGCCCAGAACAAACAAGGGCTGTCTGACACCAGCTGATAATCGACCTCTACTCACACCATAGATGGATGTCCCCAGAGAAGAAGATTGAACCAGACAGGACCCTAGGCCATAATAGGATCCATTGCTTTGGGTTACAAGCATGTGTCCTCAAAAGCCTGCTTTCAATACGAGCATAGGGGTTTTCCTGAGTCACCCATCAGAACTCATCTCGTCTCCACAAGGAAACCTGTGCATGGGAGCCATGTCCAAAGCTTAGGAGAGAACTTCAGGGTCCCGGTGCCACCGCCCCATTCCAAGGCCCTCATGGACACAAAAACACATTAGGACCCATTCTCAGGAAAGTCCATTTCAACTCAGCCACCCAGGTTGCTCCGGCAGAGCCATCAGATCTAAACTGTCTTGTTGCTAGGAGACAATTGGAATGCGAGGCGGGCTTCCCAGGCATCCATTCGAGAACGTTGCTCTGGAGTCATTCCATATGGGATGTCCTGGAGCTGTCCAACAGGTCTCAATTGTCCCGCAGAAGGAATCCTTGAATGGGGCATCCCACAACTCCCAACGTGGGAAAACCTCAATGGCCTCGAGATTCCGCTCCCTTCATGTAGCTGCCGTCATGCACAGAAACTCCAACCTGAGCCAACGTCTCATCCTCGCCCTGACTTCAGATGCATGACATATTGGTTCAGATCTGCAGGGGGTACCTGCCGTGCCCTCGCCCTGAAACACAAGTCTAGCTTGTCTTCTCAGAGTTCCGTCCTCACACTCTTGGCCCCGAAGCCCTCAAGTTTGGCAATTCCGGACCCACAATGCAGCACTCTGCCTGCCCTCTAGAAAGAAAATTATTGCCTCCTGAGCTGCCCAGGCACCTTAAATGAGGATAAACCTACACAGCACTCGACTTTACCCAAATTATATAGTCTAACCTGGGCACAAATGCACTGTCGAACACAACCTGAGCCCGGACCTCCTGACCAACACCCAGAAAGCTGACCGCACAATGAGCACATAAAACCCGCCATGGCATTAGGTCATCATCTCTTCCCTACCTCAGTTTTCAGGCTTCAGAACCGAGACCTTATCTCCAATCACTGCCCAGGGGTGAGTGTGATGCAGAAATCAGAACTCCTCCTTACCCATGGCAAGAACCCTTGTGGTTGGCACGTTGTCCAACGTTCAGTGTGGAGAATCCAGCATTCACCCTGAGGCCCCGCCCATTCTTGAGTGCGACGAGGGCATACACACGCATTGTGACCCTCAGCATGAGTCCTGTCCTCTAGTAAGTCCTCTCAGTGGCTGGACCATTAGATGTCATAATGGGCTTGACATGTCCCTAGGCCCCAATTTTTAACCAGATTTCTGATTGTCCAGTCGCCCCTCCCCAGGGCTCTACTCTGGAATCCCTCATTTGGTGGGACACCTGAGGTTAAAAAAGAAAACAACAACAAAAACAAAAGATAAAACGGACTTCTTCCAGCCCACAGAATGACCCCAAACTCTTTGGACGGGGCCAAACCACCAGAGAGTAAGACTCGTCCATTTCCCATGAAGTCACCCAGAAATTCCACGACCATGAGTGACACGATATCCAGAGACAAAAGTTGAGCAGGGCCTCACACTCGCCCTTCTCTCAAATACCGAAGATTTCTCCTCATGGTCTGTAGATCAGTCCTGCCATACCTATGACCCGAAACGTAAGCCGAGTTTGTATTTTCAGACAACTGTCCAAACAGCCCTGGCCTACACAACCTAAAGGCTCAGGCCCCTGGAGCCAAACCTGAGGACTGTACTTGCCCTCTCCAAGGGAATTGTGTGTGCCCATTCCAATGGCCACAACCCTTCTCATAGGATAAACCTCCAAAGTCCCTGATCCATCTCAATAGTGGTGGCTTCCCAGGAAAAACAGGGGCAATCTGAGCCCAACTGAGCACTTACCTGCACTCAGACCCAAAGACAGTTGTCCCCAGAGGGAAAAGGGAAAGAACAGGCCCCTAGGCACTAATGAGATCCATTGCTTTGGTTTCCAGGCATCTCTCCTCAGAGGCCTGGATTTCAAAAGCAGCATATAGCTGTTTCTTGACTCACCCATCGGAAAACATCTCATCTACACATGGGAAACTTGCACGTTGGAGCTGTGTCAAAGCCTCTGTTTAGGAGAAGCCTTTAGGGCCCCAGTGCCACCGCTTCATTCCAAGGTCTCCATAGACACAAAAGCACATTAGGACCCATCCCCAGGGGTGTCCATTTCAACTCAGCGTCCTCGGTTGCTCCCCACACATCCAGGAGATCTAACCTGTCTTGTTGCTAGGTGACAATTGGAATGCGAGGTGGGCTACCCAGCCATCCATCCTTAGAACCCTGCTCAGAATCATTGGCCAGGTGCCAAACAACAGGTCTCAATTGTCCTGCAGAAGACTCTCTGCAGTTTGGAGCTTCTCACAACTCCCATCGTGGGAAAACCCCCATGGCCTCGTGATGCCCCCCCATTTATGAAGGGGCCATCAGGGACAGAAACTCCAACCTGAGCGATCGTCTGATACTCGCCCTGACTTCAGATGCACGAGATCTCGATTCAGGTCTGTAGATTGTGCCTTCCATGGCCTCACCCAGAAAACTAAGCCTAGCTTGTGTTCTCAGACTTTGGTCGTCAGACTACTGGCCCACAAGCCCTCCAGTTTGGCAATCCAGAACTACAGTGCAGCACTCTGCCGGCCCTCCAAAAGAAAAACATTGCCCTCCGGGGCTACCCAGTAACCCCAGTGAGTATCAACCTGCACCGACCTTGGCTGTACCCCCAATACATAGGCTGACCAGGGCACTAATGTCCTTTCTGACACAGCCTGAGCCTGGACCCCCTGGCCCCTCCCAGACAGCTGGCCGCACACTGAGCACATCAAGCCGCCATGGCCTTAGGTCGTCATCTCTTCCCAACCTCGGTTTTCAGGTTTCAGAACTTAGACCTTATCTCCTATCACTGACCAGGGTTGAAGGTGATGCAGAAATCAGAACTCCTTCCCCATGGCAAGAAACCTTGTGGTTGGCATGCTGTCAAACATTCAGAGTAGTTGAAACCTGTGAGGCCCATGAGGCCCTGCCCATGCTCCCGGGCCACATTGGTCACAAACACACATTGTGACCCTCAGGCTGAGCCCAGTCCTCAAGTAAGGCCACTCAGTGGCTGGATGAAGAGATAGCATATTGGGCTTGCCATGCCCCTAGGCCCCAATTTTTAACCATAGTTCGGTTTGTCCCTTCAGTCTTCCCCACGGCTTTGCTTTGGAATTCCTCTTTTGGTGGGACACCTGAGGTAACAAAACTGAAAGGAGTCCTCCCATCCCACAGATTGACGAAAAGCAATTGGGAATCGGGCCAAATCCTCAGAGAGGAAGATTCGTCCATGGCCCATGAGGCCTCTCCGACATTCCTTGGCCATCGCTGATACAAAATCCAGAGACAAAAGCCTGAGCAAGCGCCTCAGACTCGCACTTTCTTCATATCCTGAAGAGTTTTTCTCATGGTTTGCAGATCGTGCCTGCCATACCTACGTCCCCAAACCTAAGTTGAGTTTGTGTTTTCAGACTTCTGTCGTCAAAGTCTTGGGCCACACACCCTCCAGGCTGGGCCCCTGGAGCCACACATTAGGACTGTGCCTACCAATCCATGGGAATTCTGCCCATTCCATGGTCCAAAATCGTACAAATTAGGAGAAAACTCCAAAGACCGTGAGGCCATCCCAATAGTGTAGGTAGCCCGGAACAAACAAGGGCTGTCTGACACCAGCTGATAATCGACCTCCACTCACACCATAGATGGATGTCCCCAGAGAAGAAGATTGAACCAGACAGGACCCAAGGCCATAATAGGATCCATTGCTTTGGGTTACAGGCATGTGTCCTCAAAAGCCTGATTCCAATACGAGCATAGGGGTTTTCCTGAGGCACCCATCAGAACTCATCTCGTCTCCACTAGGAAATCTGTGCATGGGAGCCATGTCCAAAGCTTAGGAGAGTACTTCAGGGTCCCGGTGCCACCTCCCCATTCCAAGGCCCTCATGGACACAAAAACACATTAGGACCCATCCTCAGGAAAGTCCATTTCAACTCAACCACCCCGGTTGCTCCGGCAGAGCCATCAGATCTAAACTGTCTTGTTGCTAGGAGACAATTGGAATGCGAGGCGGGCTTCCCGGGCACCCATCCGCGAAAGGAGCTCTGGAGTCATTCCATATGGGATGTCCTAGAGATGCCCAAAAGGTCTCAATTTTCCCGCTGAAGGAATGCTTGAAGGGGGCATCCCACAACTCCCAACGTGGGAAAACCTCAATGGCTTCAAGATTCCACTCCCTTCATGAAGCGGCCGTCATGCACAGAAACTCCAACCTGAGCCAACGTCTGATCCTCGCCCTGACTTCAGATGCATGAGATATAGGTTCAGATCTGCAGGGGGTCCCTGCCGTACCTCGCCCTGAAACCCAAGTCTAGCTTGTCTTCTCAGAATTCCGTCCTCACACTCCTGGCCCCGAAGCCCTCAAGTTTGGCAATTCCGGACCCACAATGCAGCACTCTGCCTGCCCTCGGGAAAAAAAAAAAATTATTGCCTCCTGAGCTGCCCAGGCACCTTAAATGAGGATAAACCTACACAGCACTCGACTTTACCCAAATTAGATAGTCTAACCTGGGCACTAATGCACTGTCGAACACAACCTGAGCCCGGACCTCCTGACCAACACCCAGAAAGCTGACCGCACACTGAGCACATAAAACCCGCCATGGCATTAGGTCATCATCTCTTCCCTACCTCAGTTTTCAGGCTTCAGAACCGAGACCTTATCTCCAATCACTGCCCAGGGGTGAGTGTGATGCAGAAATCAGAACTCCTCCTTACCCATGGCAAGAACCCTTGTGGTTGGCCCGTTGTCCAACGTTCAGAGTAGGAGAAACCAGCATTCACCCTGAGGCCCCGCCCATTCTTGAGTGCCACGAGGGCATACACAAGCATTGTGACCCTCAGCATGAGTCCTGTCCTCTAGTAAGTCCTCTCAGTGGCTGGACCATTAGATGTCATAATGGGCTTGACATGTCTTTAGGCCCCAATTTTTAACCAGATTTCTGATTGTCCAGTCGCCCATCCCCAGGGCTCTACTCTGGAATCCCTCATTTGGTGGGATACCTGAGGTTAAAAAAGAAAACACCAACAATAAAAAAAAAAAAAGACTTCTTCCAGCCCACAGAATGACCCGAAACTCTTTGGACGGGGCCAAACCACCAGAGAGTAAGACTCGTCCATTTCCCATGAAGTCACCCAGAAATTCCAAGACCATGAGTGACACGATATCCAGAGACAAAAACTTGAGCAGGCGCCTCACACGCCCTTCTTTCAAATCCCGTAGAGTTCTCCTCATGGTCTGTAGATCTGTCCTACCATACCTATGACCCGAAACATAAGCCGAGTTTGTGTTTTCAGACAACTGTCCAAACAGCCCTGGCCTACACAACGTACAGTCTCAGGCCCCTTGAGACAAACCTGAGGACTGTACTTGCCCTCTCCAAGGGAATTGTGTGTGCCCATTCCAATGGCCACAACCCTTCTAATAGGATAAACCTCCAAAGTCCCTGATCCATATCAATAGTGGTGGCTTCCCAGGAAAAACAGGGGCAATCTGAGCCCAACTGAGTACCTACCTGCACTCAGACCCATAGACAGATGTCCCCAGAGGTAAAAAGGATAGAACAGGCCCCTAGGCACTAATCAGATCCATTGCTTTGGTTTCCAGGCATCTCTCCTCAGAGGCCTGGATTTCAAAAGCAGCATATAGCTCTTTCTTGACTCACCCATCAAAAAACATCTCATCTACACATGGGAAACTTGCCCGTTGGAGCTCTGTCTAAGCCTCTGTTTAGGAGAACCCTTTAAGGCCCCAGTGCCACCGCTTCATTCCAAAGTCTCCATAGACACAAAAGCACAATCGGACCCACCCCAGGGGTGTCCATTTCAACTCAGCGTCCTCGGTTGCTCCCCACAGATCCAGGAGATCTATCCTGTCTTGTTTCTAGGAGACAATTGGAATGCAAGGTTGGCTACCCAGCCATCCATCCTTAGAACCCTGCTCAGAATCATTGGCCTGGAGCCAAACAACAGGTCTCAATTGTTCTGCAGAAGACTCTTTGCAGTTTGAAGCTTCTCACAACTCCCATCGTGGAAAAAACCCCATGGCCTCGTGGTGCCCCCCATTCATGAAGGGGCCATCAGGGACTGAAACTCCAACCTGAGCGATCGTCTGATCCTCGCCCTGACTTCAGATGTACGAGATTTCGATTCAGGTCTGTACATTGTGCCTGCCATGGCCTCACCCAGAAACCTAAGCCTAGCTTGTGTTCTCAGACTTTTGTCGTCACACTAGTGGCCCACAAGCCCTCCAGTTTGGCAATCCAGAACTACAATGCAGCACTCTGCCTGCCCTCCAGTAGAAACACATTGTCCTCTGGGGCTACCCAGTTACCCCAAATGAGGATCAACCTGCACCGACCTTGGCTGTACCCCAAATACATAGGCTGACCAGGGCACTAATGCCCTTTCTGACACAGCCTGAGCCTGGACCCCCTGGCCCCTCCCAGGCAGATGGCCGCACACTGAGCACATCGAGCCGCCATGGCCTTAGGTCGTCAGCTCTTCCCAACCTCGGTTTTCAGGTTTCAGAAACTAGAGCTTATCTCCTATCACTGCCCAGTTTTGAAGGTGATGCAGAAATCAGAACTCCTTCCCCACGGCAAGTAACCTTGTGGTTGGCATGTTGTCCAACGTTCAGTGTAGTTGAAACCAATGTGGCCCATAAGGCCCCGTCCATGCTCGTGGGCCACATTGGTTACAAACACACATTGTGACCCTCAGGCTGATCCCAGTCCTCAAGTAAGGCCACTCAGTGGTTGGATGAAGAAATAGCATATTGGGCTTGCCATGCCCCTAGGCCCCAATTTTCAACCATAGTTTGGGTTGTCTCTTCAGTCTTCCCCACGGCTTTGCTTTGGAATTCCTCTTTTGGTGGGACACCTGAGGTAACGAAACTGAAATGAGTCCTCCCATCCCACAGATTGACAAAAAGCAATTGGGAATCGGGCAAAATCCTCCGAGAGGAAGATTCGTCCATGGCCCATGAGGCCACCCGACATTCCTGGGCCATCGCTGATACAAAATCCAGAGACAGAAGCCTGAGCAAGCGCCTCAGACTCGCACTTTCTTCATATCCAGAAGAGTTCTTCTCATGGTTTGTAGATCGGGCCTGCCATACCTGCGTCCCCAAACCTAACCTGAGTTTGTGTTTTCAGACTCTGTTCTCAAAGTCTTTGGCCACACACCCTCCAGGCTGGGCCCCTGGAGCCACACATTAGGACTGTGCCTACCAATCCAAGGGAATTCTGCCCATTCCATGGTCTAAAATCGTACAAATTAGGAGAAACCTCCAAAGACCCTGAGGCCATCCGAATAGTGTAGGTGGCCTGGAACAAACAAGGGCTGTCTGATACCAGCTGATAATCGACCTCCACACATACCATAGATGGATGTCTCCAGAGAAGAAGATTGAACCAGGCAGGACCCTAGGCCATAATAGGATCCATTGCTTTGGGTTACAGGCATGTGTCCTCAAAAGCCTGATTCCAATACGAGCATAGGGGTTTTCCTGAGGCACCCATCAGAATTCATCTCGTCTCCACAAGGAAACCTGTGCATGGGAGCCATGTCCAAAGCTAAGTAGAGTACTTCAGGGTCCCGGTTCCACCGCCCCGTTCCAAGGCCCTCATGGACACAAAAACACATTAGGACCCATCCTCAGGAAAGTCCATTTCAACTCAGCCACCCCGGTTGCTCCGGCAGAGCCATCAGATCTAAACTGTCTTGTTGCTAGGAGACAATTAGAATGCGAGGCGGGCTTCCCAGGCATCCATCCTCGAACGGTGCTCTGGAGTCATTCCATATGGGATGTCCTGGAGCTGTCCAACAGGTCTCAATTGTCCCACAGAAGGAATCCTTGAAGGGGGCATCCCAAAACTCCCAACGTGGGAAAACCTCAATGGCCTCGAGATTCTGCTCCCTTCATGAAGCGGCCGTCATGCTCAGAAACTCCAACCTGAGCCAACGTCTGATCCTCGCCCTGACTTCAGATGAATGACATATTGGTTCAGATCTGCAGGGGGTACCTGCCGTGCCCTCGCCCTGAAACCCAAGTCTAGCTTGTCTTCTCAGACTTCCGTCCTCACACTCCTGGCCCCGAAGCCCTCAAGTTTGGCAATTCCGGACCCACAATGCAGCATTCTTACTGCCCTCTAGAAAAAAAATTATTGCCTCATGAGCTGCCCAGGCACCTTAAATGAGGATCAACCTACACAGCACTCGACTTTACCCAAATTATATAGTCTAACCAGGGCACTAATGCACTGTCGAACACAACCTGAGCCCGGACCTCCTGACAAACACCCAGAAAGCTGACCGCACACTGAGCACATAAAACCCGCCATGGCCTTAGGTCTCATCTCTTCCCTACCTCAGTTTTCAGGCTTCAGAACGGAGACCTTATCTCCAATCACTGCCCAGGGGTGAGTGTGATGCAGAAATCAGAACTCCTCCTTACCCATGGCAAGAACCCTTGTGGTTGGCACGTTGTCCAACGTTCAGTGTAGGAGAAACCAGCATTCACCCTGAGGCCCCGCCCATTCTTGAGTGCGACGAGGGCATACACACGCATTGTGACCCTCAGCAGGAGTCCTGTCCTCTAGTAAGTCCTCTCAGTGGCTGGGCCATTAGATGTCATAATGGGCTTGACATGTCCCTAGGCCCCAATTTTTAACCAGATTTCTGATTGTCCAGTCGCCCCTCCCCAGGGCTCTACTCTGGAATCCCTCATTTGGTGGGACAACTGAGGTTAATAAAGAAAACACAAGAAAAAAAAATTGACTTCTTCCAGCCCACAGAATGACCCCAAACTCTTTGGTAGGGTCCAAACCACCTGAGAGTAAGACTCGTCCATTTCCCATGAAGTCACCCAGAAATTCCACGACCATGAGTGACACGATATCCAGAGATAAAAACGTGAGCAGGAGCCTCACACTCGCCCTTTATTCAAATCCCGAAGAGTTCTCCTCATGGTCTGTAGATCACTCCTGCCATACCTATGTCCCGAAACATAAGCCGAGTTTGTGTTTTCAGACAACTGTCCAAACAGCCCTGGCCTACACAACCTACAGGCTCAGGCCCCTGGAGCCAAACCTGAGGACTGTACTTGCCCTCTCCAAGGGAATTGTGTGTGCCCATTCCAATGGCCACAACCCTTCTAATAGGGTAAACCTCCAAGGTCCCTGATCCATCTCAATAGTGGTGCTTCCCAGGATAAACAGGGGCAATCTGAGCCCAAATGAGGACCTACCTGCACTCAGACCCATAGACAGATGTCCCCAGAGGGAAAAAGGTAAGAACAGGCCCCTAGGCACTATTCAGATCCATTGCTTTGGTTTCCAGGCATCTCTCCTCAGAGGCCTGGATTTCAAAAGCAGCATATAGCTGTTTCTTGACTCACCCATCAGAAAACATCTCATCTACACATGGGAAACTTGCACGTTGGAGCTGTGTCAAAGCCTCTGTTTAGGAGAACCCTTTAGGGCCCCAGTGCCACCGCTTCATTCCAAGGTCTCCATAGACACAAAAGCACATTAGGACCCATCCCCAGGGGTGTCCATTTCAACTCAGCGTCCTAGGTTGCTCCTACAGATCCAGGAGATCTAACCTGTCTTGTTGCTAGGAGACAATTGGAATGAGAGGTGGGCTACCCAGCCATCCATCCTTAGAACCCTGCTCAGAATCATTGGCCTGGAGCCAAACAACAGGTCTCAATTGTCCTGCAGAAGACACTCTGCAGTTTGGAGGTTCTCACAACTCCCATTGTGGGAAAATCCCCATGGCCTCGTGATGCCCCCCCATTCATGAAGGGGCCATCAGAGACAGAAACTCCAACCTGAGTGATCGTCTGATCCTCGCCCTGACTTCAGAGGCACGAGATCTCGATTCAGGTCTGTAGATTGTGCCTGCCATGGCCTCACCCAGAAACCTAAGCCTAGCTTGTGTTCTCAGACTTTTGTCGTCACACTAGTGGCCCACAAGCCCTCCAGTTTGGCAATCCAGAACTAAAATGCAGCACTCTGCCTGCCCTCCAGAAGAAACACATTGTCCTCTGGGGCTACCCAGTAACCCCAAATGAGGATCAACCTTCACCGACCTTGGCTGGACCCCAAATACATAGCCTGACCAGGGCACTAATGCCCTTTCTGACACAGCCTGAGCCTGGACCCCCTGGCCCCTCCCAGGCAGCTGGCCGCACACTGAGCACATTGAGCCGCCATGGCCTTAGGTCGTCAGCTCTTCCCAACCTCGGTTTTCAGGTTTCAGAAACTAGACCTTATCTCTTATCACTGCCCAGGTTTGAAGGTGATGCAGAAATCAGAACTCCTTCCGCATGGCAAGAAACCTTGTGGTTGGCATGTTGTCCAACGTTCAGTGTAGTTGAAACCAATGTGGCCCATAAGGCCCCGTCCATGCTCGTGGGCCACATTGGTTACAAACACAAATTGTGACCCTCAGGCTGAGCCCAGTCCTCAAGTAAGGCCACTCAGTGGCTGGATGAAGAGATAGCATATTGGGCTTGCCATGCCCCTAGGCCCCAATTTTTAACCATAGTTTGGGTTGTCCCCCACGGCTTTGCTTTGGAATTCCTCTTTTGGTGGGACACCTGAGGTAACGAAACTGAAATGATCCTCCCATCCCACAGATTGACAAAAAGCAATTGGGAATCGGGCCAAATCCTCAGAGAGGAAGATTCGTCCATGGCCCATGAGGCCACCCTTCATTCCTTGGCCATCGCTGATACAAAATCCAGAGACAGAAGCCTGAGCAAGCGCCTCAGACTCGCACTTTATTCATATACTGAAGAGTTCTTCTCATGGTTTGTAGATCGGGCCTGCCATACCTACGTCCCCAAACCTAAGCTGATTTTGTGTTTTCAGACTCTGTCCTCAAAGTCTTGGGCCACACACCCTCCAGGCTGGGCCCCTGGAGCCACACATTAGGATTGTGCCTAACAATCCATCGGAATTCTGCCCATTCCATGGTCCAAAATCGTACAAATTAGGAGAAACCTCCAAAGACCCTGAGGCCATTCCAATAGTGTAGGTCGCCCGGAACAAACAAGGGCTGTCTGACACCAGCTGATAATCGACCTCCACTCATACCATAGATGGATGTCCCCAGAGAAGAAGATTGATCCAGACAGGACCCTAGGCCATAATAGGATCCATTGCTTTGGGTTACAGGCATGTGTCCTCAAAAGCCTGATTCCAATAAGAGCATAGGTGATTTCCTGAGGCACCCATCAGAAATCATCCTGTCACCACAAGGAAACCTGTGCATGGGAGCCATGTCCAGAGCTTAGGAGAGTACTCCAGGATCCCGGTGCCACCGCCCCAATCCAAGGCCCTCATGGACAGAAAAACACATTAGGACCCATCCTCAGGAAAGTCCATTTCAACTCAGCCACCCCGGTTGCTCTGGCAGAGCCATCACATCTAAACTGTCTTGTTGCTAGGAGACAATTGGAATGCGAGGCGGGCTTCCCAGGCGTTCATCCGCAAACGGTGATCTGGAGTCATTCCATATGGGATGTCCTGGAGCTGTCCAACAGGTCTCTATTGTCCCGCAGAAGGAATCCTTGAAGGGGGCATCCCACAACTCCCAACGTGGGAAAACCTCAATGTTCTCGAGATTCCGCTCCCTTCATGAAGCGGCCGTCATGCACAGAAACTCCAACCTGAGCCAACGTCTGATCATCGCCCTGACTTCAGATGAATGACATATTGGTTCAGATCTGCAGGGGGTACCTGCCGTGCCCTCGGCCTGAAACCCAAGTCTAGCTTGTCTTCTCAGAATTCCGTCCTCACACTCCTGGCCCCGAAGCCCTCAAGTTTGGCAATTCCGGACCCACAATGCAGCACTCTGCCTGCCCTCTAGAAAAAATATTATTGCCTCATGAGCTGCCCAGGCACCTTAAATGAGGGTAAACCTTCACAGCACACGACTTTACCCGAATTATATAGTCTAACCAGGGCACTAATGCACTGTCGGACACAACCTGAGCCCGGACCTCCTGACCAACACCCGGAAAGCAGACCGCACATTGAGCACATAAAACCCGCCATGGCCTTAGGTCATCATCTCTTCCCTACCTCAGTTTTCAGGCTTCAGAACCGAGACCTTATCTCCAATCACTGCCCAGGGGTGAGTGTGATGCAGAAATCAGAACTCCTCCTTACCCATGGCAAGAACCCTTGTGGTTGGACGTTGTCCAACGTTCAGTGTAGGAGAAACCAGCACTCACCCTGAGGCCTCGCCCATTATTGAGTGCGACGAGGGCATACACACGCATTGTGACCCTCAGCATGAGTCCTGTCCTCTAGTAAGTCCTCTCAGTTGCTGGACCATTAGATGTCATAAAGGGCTACACATGTCCCTAGGCCCCAATTTTTAACCAGATTTCTGATTGTCCATTCGCCCCTTCCCAGGGCTCTACTCTGGAGTCCCTCATTTGGTGTGACACCTGAGGTTTAAAAAGAAAACAACAACAACAAAAAAAAAATACTGACTACTTCCAACCCACAGAATGACCCCAAACTCTTTGGACGGGGCCAAACCACCAGAGAGTAAGACTCGTCCATTTCCCATGAGTCACACAGATATTCCACAACCATGAGTGACACGATATCCAGAGACAAAAACTTGAGCAGGAGCCTCACACTCGCCCTTCTTTCAAATGCCGAAGAGTTCTCCTCATGGTCTGTGGATCAGTCCTGCCATACCTATGACCCGAAACATAAGCCGAGTTTGTGTTTTCAGACAACTGTCCGAACAGCCCTGGTCTACACAACCTACAGGCTCAGGCACCCGGAGCCAAACCTGAGGACTGTACTTGCCCTCTCCAAGGGAATTGTGTGTGCCAATTCCAATGGCCACAACCCTTCTAATAGGATAAACCTCCAAAATCCCTGATCCATCTCAATAGTGGTGGCTTCCTAGGAAAAACAGGGGCAATCTGAGCCCAACTGAGCACCTACCTGCACTCAGACCCATAGAAAGATATCCCCAGAGGTAAAAAGGAAAGAACAGGCCCCTAGGCACTAATCAGATCCATTGCTTTGGTTTCCAGGCATCTCTCCTCAGAGGCCTGGATTTCAAAAGCAGCATATAGCTGTTTCTTGACTCACCCATCAGAAAACATCTCATCTACACATGGGAAACTTGCACGTTGGAGCTGTGTCAAAGCCTCTGTTTAGGAGAACCCTTTAGGGCCCCAGTGCCACCGCTTCATTCCAAGGTCTCCATAGACACAAAAGCACATTAGGACCCATCCCCAGGGGTGTTCATTTCAACTCAGTGTCCTCGGTTGCTCCCCACAGATCCAGGACTTCTAACTTGTCTTGTTGCTAGGAGACAATTGGAATGCGAGGTGGGCTACCCAGCCATCCATCCTTAGAACCCTGCTCAGAATCATTGGCCTGGAGCCAAACAGCAGGTCTCAATTGTCATACAGAAGACTCTCTGCAGTATGGAGCTACTCACAACGCCCATCGTGGGAAAACCCCCATGGCCTCGTGATGCCCCCCCCCATTCCTGAAGGGGCCATCAGGGACAGAAACTCCAACCTGAGCGATCGTCTGATCCTCGCCCTGACTTCAGATGCACGAGATCTCGATTCATGTCTGTAGATTGTGCCTGCCATGGCCTCACCCAGAAATCTAGGCCGAGATTGTGTTCTCAGACTTTGTCGTCAGACTACTGGCCCACAAGCCCTCCAGTTTGGCAATCCAGAACTATAATGCAGCACTCTGCCTGACCTCCAAAAGAAATACATTGTCTTCTGGGGCTACCCAGTAATCCCAAATGAGGATCAACCTGCACCGACATAGGCTGACCCCTAATACATAGGCTGACTAGGGCACTAATGCCCTTTCTGACACAGCCTGAGCCTGGAACCCCATGGCCCCTCCTAGACAGCTGGCCGAACACTGAGCACATCGAGCCGCCCCTGGCCTTAGGTTGTCATCTGTTCCCAACCTCGATTTTCAGGTTTCAGAACCTAGACCTTATCTCCAATCACTGCCCAGGGTTGAAGGTGATGCAGAAATCAGAACTCCTTCCCCATGGCAAGAAACCTTGTGGTTGGCATGTTGTCCACGTTCAGTGTAGTTGAAACCAGTGTGGCCCATGAGGCCCCGCCCATGGTCGTGGGCCACATTGGTCACAAACACACATTGTGACCCTCAGACTGAGCCCAGTCCTCAAGTAAGGCCACTCAGTGGCTGGATGAAGAGATAGCATATTGGGCTTGCCATGCCCCTAAGCCCCAATTTTTAACCATAGTTCGGGTTGCCCCTTCAGTCTTCCCCACGGCTTGGCTTTGGAATTCCTCTTTTGGTGGGACACCTGAGGTAACAAAACTGAAATGAGTCCTCCCATCCCACAGATTGACGAAAAGCAATTGGGAATCAGGCCAAATCCTCAGAGAGGAAGATTCGTCCATGGCCCATGAGGCCTCCCCGACATTCCACAGCCATCGCTGATACAAAATCCAGAGACAAAAGCCTGAGCATGCGCCTCAGACTCGCACTTTCTTCATATCCTGAAGAGTTCTTCTCATGGTTTGTAGATCGGGCCTGCCATACCTACGTCCCTAAACCTAAGCTGAGTTTGTGTTTTCAGACTTCTGTCCTCAAAGTCTTGGTCTACACACCCTCCAGGCTGGGCCCTTGGAGCCACTCATTAGGACTGTTCCTACCAATCCATGGGAATTCTACCCATTCCATGGTCCAAAATCGTACAAATTTGGTGAAACCTCCAAAGTCCCTGAGGCTATCCCAATAGTGTAGGTCGCCCAGAACAAACAAGGGCTGTCTGACACTAGCTGATAATCGACCTCCACTCATACCATAAATGGATGTCCCCAGAGAAGAAGATTGAACCAGACAGGACCCTAGGCCATAATAGGATCCATTGCTTTGGGTTACAGGCATGTGTCCTCAAAAGCCTGATTCCAATACGAGCATAGGGGTTTTCCTGAGGCACCCAACAGAACTCATCTCGTCTCCACAAGGAAACCTGTGCATGGGAGCCATGTCCAAAGCTTAGGAGAGTACTTCAGGGTCCCGTAGCCACCGCCCCATTCCAAGGCCCTCATGGTCAGAAAAGCACATTAGGGCCCAACCTCAGGAAAGTCCATTTCAACTCAGCCACCCCGGTTGCTCCGGCAGAGCCATCAGATCTAAACTGTCTTGTTGCTAGGAGACAATTGGAATGCGAGGCGGTCTTCCCAGGCATCCATCCACGAAGTGTGCTCTGGAGTCATTCCATATGGGATGTCCTGGAGCTGTCCAACAGGTCTCAATTGTCCCGCAGAAGGAATACTTGAAGGGGGCATCCCACAACTCCCAACGTGGGAAAACCTCAATGGCCCCGATATTCCGCTCCCTTCATGAAGCGGCCGTCATGCACAGAAACTCCAACCTGAGCCAACGTCTGATCCTCGCCCTGACTTCAGATGCATGAGATATTGGTTGAGATCTGCAGGGGGTACCTGCCGTGCCCTCGCCCTTAAACCCAAGTCTAGCTTATCTTCTCAGACTTCCGTCCTCACACTCCTGGCCCCGAGGCCCTCAAGTTTGGCAATTCCGGACCCACAATGCAGCACTCTGCCTTCCCTCTAGAAAAAAAATTATTGCCTCATGAGCTGCCCAGGCACGTTAAATGAGGATCAACCTATGCAGCACTCGACTTTACCCAAATGATATAGTCTAACCTGGGCACTAATGCACTGTCGAACACAACCTGAGCCCGGACCTCCTGAACAACACCCAGAAAGCTGACCAAACACTGAGCACATAAAACCCGCCATGGCCTTAGGTCATCATCTCTTCCCTACCTCAATTTTCAGGCTTCAGATCCGAGACCTTATCTCCAATCACTGCCCAGGGGTGAGTGTGATGCAGAAATCAGAACTCCTCCTTACCCATGGCAAGAACCCTTGTGGTTGGCACGTTGTCCAACGTTCAGTGTAGGAGAAACCAGCATTCACCCTGAGGCCCCGCCTATTCTTGAGTGCGACGAGGGCATACACAGGCATTGTGACCCTCAGCATGAGTCCTGTCCTCTAGTAAGTCCTCTCAGTGGCTGGACCATTAGATGTCATACTGGGCTTGACATGTCCCTAGGCCCCAATATTTAACCAGATTTCTGATTGTCCAGTCGCCCCTCCCCAGGGCTCTACTCTGGAATCCCTCATTTGGTAGGACACCTGAGGTTAAAAAAGAAAACAACAACAACAACAACAACAACAAAAACGGAATTCTTCCAGCCCACAGAATGACCCAAAACTCTTTGGACGGGGCCAAACCACCAGAGAGTAAGACTCGTCCATTTCCCATGAAGTCACCCAGAAATTCCACCACCATGAGTGACACGATATCCAGAGATAAAAACTTCAGCAGGAGCCTCACACTCGCCCTTCTTTCAAATCCCGAAGAGTTTTCCTCATGGTCTGTGGGTCAGTCCTGCCATACCTATGACCCGAAACATAAGCCGAGTTTGTGTTTTCAGACAACTGTCCAAACAGCCCTGGCCTACACAACCTACAGGCTCAGGCCCCTGGAGCCAAACCTGAGGACTGTACTTGCCCTCTCCAAGGGAATTGTGTGTGCCCATTCCAATGGCCACAACCCTTCTAATAGGATAAACCTCCAAAGTCCCTGATCCATCTCAATAGTGGTGGCTTCCCAGGAAAAAACAGGGGCAATCTGAGTCAAACTGAGCACCTACCTGCACTTAGACCCATAGACAGATGTCCCCAGAGGTAAAAAGGAAAGAACAGGCCCCTAGGCACTAATCAGATCCATTGCTTTGGTTTCCAGGCATCTCTCCTCGTAGGCCTGGATCTCAAAAGCAGCATATAGCTGTTTCTAGACTCACCCATCAGAAAACATCTCATCTACACATGGGAAACTTGCACGTTGGAACTGTGTCAAAGCCTCTGTTTAGGAGAAGCCTTTAGGGCCCCAGTGCCACCACTTCATTCCAAGGTCTCCATAGACACAAAAGCACATTAGGACCCATCCCCAGGGGTGTCCATTTCAACACAGCGTCCTCGGATGCTCCCCAAAGATCCAGGAGATCTTACCTGTCTTGTTGCTAGGAGACAATTGGAATGCGAGGTGGGATACCAAGCCATCCATCTTTAGAACCCTGCTCAGAATCATTAGCCTGGAGCCATACAACAGATCTCAATTGTCCTGCAGAAGACTCTCTGCAGTTTGGAGCTTCTCACAACTCCCATCGTGGGTAAACCCCCATGGCCTCGTGATGCCCCCCCATTCATGAAGGGGCCGTCAGGGGCAGAAACTCCAACCTGAGCAATCGTCTGAACCTCGCCCTGACTTCAGATGCACGAGATCTCGATTCAGGGCTGTAGATTGTGCCTGCCATGGCCTCACCCAGAAACCTAAGCCTAGCTAGTGTTCTCAGACTTTTGTCGTCAGACTACTGGCCCACAAGCCCTCCAGTTTGGCAATCCAGAACTACAACGCAGCACTCTGCCTGCCCTCCAGAAGAATAATCATTGTCCTCTGGGGCTACCCAGTAACCGCAAATGAGGATCAACCAGCACCGATCTTGGCTGTACCCCAAATACATAGGCTGACCAGGGCACTAATGCACTTTCTGACAAAGCCTGAGCCTGGACCTCCTGGCCCCTCCCAGACAGCTGGCCTCACACTGAGCACATCGAGCCACCATGGCCTTAGGTCGTCATCCCTTCCCAACCTCGGTTTTCAGGATTCAGAAACTAGACCTTATCTCCAATCACTGCCCAGGGTTGAAGGTGATGCAGAAATCAGAACTCCATCCCCATGGCAAGAAACCCTTGGTTGGCATGTTGTCCAACGTTCAGTGTAGTTGAAACCAGTGTGGCCCTTGAGGCCCCGCCCATGCTCGCGGGCCACATTGGTCACAAACACACATTGTGACCCTCAGGCTGAGCCCAGTCCTCAAGTAAGGCCACTCAGTGGCTGGATGAAGAGATATCATATTGGGCTGGCCATGCCCCAGGCCCCAATTTTTAACCATAGTTTGGGTTATCCCTTCAGTCTTCCGCACGGCTTGGCTTTGGAATTATTCTTTTGGTGGGACACCTGAGGTAACAAAACTGAAATGAGTCCTCCCATCCCACATATTGACGATAAGCAATTGGAAATCGGGCCAAATCCTCAGAGTGGAAGATTAGTCCATGGCCCATGAGGCCTCCCCGACATTCCCCGGCCATCGCTGATACAAAATCCAGAGACAAAAGCCTGAGCAAGCGCCTCAGACTCGCACTTACTTCATATCCTGAAGAGTTCTTCTCATGGTTTGTAGATCGGGCCTGCCATACCTACGTCCCCAAACCTAAGCTGAGTTTGTGTTTTCAGACTTGTGTCCTCAAAGTCTTGGGCCACACACCAACCAGGCTGGGCCCTTGGAGCCACACATTAGGACTGTTCCTACCAATCCATGGGAATTCTGCCCATTCCATGGTCCAATATCGTACAAATTAGGAGAAACCTCCAAAGTCCCTGAGGCCATCCCAATAGTGTAGGTCGCCCGGAACAAACAAGGGCTGTCTGACACCAGCTGATAATCGACCTCCACTCATAGCATAGGTGGATGTCCAAAGAGAAGAAGATTGAACCAGACAGGACCCTAGGCCATAATAGGATCCATTGCTTTGGGTTACAGGCATGTGTCCTCAAAAGCCTGATTCCAATACGAGCATAGGGGTTTTCCTGAGGCACCCATCAGAACTCATCTCGTTTCCACAAGGAAACCTGTGCATGGGAGCCATGTCCAAAGCTTAGGAGAGTACTTCAGGGTCCCGGTGCCACCGCCCCATTCCAAGGCCCTCATGGACAGAAAAACACATTAGGGCCCAACCTCAGGAAAGTCCATTTCAACTCAGCCACCCCGGTTGCTCCGGCAGAGCCTTCAGATCTAAACTGTCTTGTTCCTAGGGGACAATTGGAATGCGAGGCGGGCTTCCCAGGCATCCATCCACCAACGGTGCTCTGGAGTCATTCCATATGGGATGTCCTGGAGCTGTCCAACAGGTATCAATTTTCCCGCAGAAGGAATCCTTGAAGGGGGCATCCCACAACTCCCAACGTGGGAAAACCTTAATGGCCCCGAGTTTCTGCTCCCTTCATGAAGCGGCCGTCATGCACAGAAACTCCAACCTGAGCCAACGTCTGATCCTCGCCCTGACTTCAGATGAATGACATATTGGTTCAGATCTGCAGGGGGTACATGCCGTGCCCTCGCCCTGAAACCCAAATATAGCTTGTCTTCTCAGACTTCCGTCATCACACTCCTGGCCCCGAAGCCCTCAAGTTTGGCAATTCCGGACCCACAATGCAGCACTCTGCCTGCCCTCTAGAAAAAAAATTATTGCCTCATGAGCTGCCCAGGCACTTTAAATGAGGATAAACCTACACAGCACTCGACTTTACCCAAATGATATAGTCTAACCTGGGCACTAATGCACTGTCGAACACAACCTGAGCCCGGACCTCCTGACCAACACCCAGAAAGCTGACCGCACACTGAGCACATAAAACCCGCCATGGCCTTAGGTCATCATCTCTACCCTACCTCAGTTTTCAGGCTTCAGATCTGAGACCTTATCTCCAATCACTGCCCAGGGGTGAGTGTGATGCAGGAATCAGAACTCCTCCTTACCCATGGCAAGAACCCTTGAGGTTGGCACGTTGTCCAACGTTCAGTGTAGGAGAAACCAGCATTCACCCTGAGTCCCCGCCCATTCTTGAGTGCGACGTGGGCATACACACGCAATGTGACCCTCAGCATGAGTCCTGTCCTAGTAAGTCCTCTCAGTGGCTGGACCATTAGATGTCATAATGGGCTTGACATGTCCCTAGGCTCCAATTTTTAAACAGATTTATGATTGTCCAGTCGCCCCTCCCCAGGGCTCTACTCTGGAATCCCTCATTTAGTGGGACACCTGAGGTTAAAAAAGAAAACAACAACAACAACAACAACAACAAAACGGACTTCTTCCAGCCCACAGAATGACCCCAAACTCTTTGGACGGGGCCAAACCACCAGAGAGTAAGACTCGTCCATTTTCCATGAAGTCACCCAGAAATTCCACGACCATGAGTGACACGATATCCAGAGACAAAAACTTGAGCAGGAGCCTCACACTCGCCCTTCTTTCAAATCCCGAAGAGTTCTCCTCATGGTCTGTAGGTCAGTCCTGCCATACCTATGACCCGAAACATAAGCCGAGTTTGTGTTTTCAGACAACTGTCCAAACAGCCCTGGCCTACACAACCTACAGGCTCAGGCCCCTGGAGCCAAACCTGAGGACTGTACTTGCCCTCTCCAAGGGAATTGTGTGTGCCCATTCCAATGGCCACAACCCATCTAATAGGATAAACCTCCAAAGTCCCTGATCCATCTCAATAGTGGTGGCTTCCCAGGAAAAAACAGGGGCAATCTGAGCCCAACTGAGCACCTACCTGCACTCAGACCCATAGACAGATGTCCCCAGAGGGAAAAAGGAAAGAACAGGCCCCTAGGCACTAATCAGATCCATTGCTTTGGTTTCCAGGCATCTCTCCTCAGAGGCCTGGATTTCAAAAGCAGCATATAGCTGTTTCTACACTCACCCATCAGAAACATCTCATCTACACATGGGAAAATTGCACGTTGGAGTTGTGTCAAAGCCTCTGTTTAGGAGAACCCTTTAGGGCCCCAGTGCCACCGCTTCATTCCAAGGTCTCCATAGACACAAAAGCACATTAGGACCCATCCCCAGGGGTGTCCATTTCAACTCAGCGTCCTCGGTTGCTCCCCACAGATCCAGGAGATATAACCTGTCTTGTTGCTAGGAGACAATTGGAATGCGAGGTGGGCTACCCAGCCATCCATCCTTAGAACCCTGCTCAGAATCATTGGCCTGGAGCCATACAACAGGTCTCAATTGTCCTGCAGAAGACTCTCTGCAGTTTAGAGCTTCTCACAATTCCCATCGTGGGAAAACCCCCATGGCCTCGTGATGCCCCCCCCATTCATGAAGGGGCCATCATGGGCAGAAACTCCAACCTGAGCAATCGTCTGAACCTCGCCCTGACTTCAGATGCACGAGATCTCGATTCAGGGCTGTAGATTGTGCCTGCCATGGCCTCACCCAGAAACCTAAGCCTAGCTTGTGTTCTCAGACTTTTGTCGTCAGACTACTGGCCCACAAGCCTTCCAGTTTGGCAATCCAGAACTACAATGCAGCACTCTGCCTGCCCTCCAGAAGAAAAAACATTGTCCTCTGGGGCTACCCAGTAACCCCAAATGAGGATCAACCTGCACCGACCTTGGCTGTACCCCAAATACATAGGTTGACCAGGGCACTAATGCCCTTTCTGACATAGCCTGAGCCTGGATCTCCTGACCCCTCCCAGACAGCTGGCCGCACACTGAGCAAATCGAGGCGCCGTGGCCTTAGGTCGTCATCTCTTCCCAACCTCGGTTTTCAGGTTTCAGAACCTAGACCTTTTCTCCAATCACTGCCCAGGGTTGAAGGTGATGCAGAAATCAGAACTCCTTCCCCATGGCAAGAAACCCTTGGTTGGCATGTTGTCCAACGTTCAGTGTAGTTGAAACCAGTGTGGCCCTTGAGGCCCCGCCCATGCTCGCGGGCCACATTGGTCACAAACACACATTGTGACCCTCAGGCTGAGCCCAGTCCTCAAGTAAGGCCACTCAGTGGCTGGATGAAGAGATAGCATATTGGGCTTGCCATGCCCCTAGGCCCCAATTTTTAACCATAGTTCGGGTTGTCCCTTCAGTCTTCCGCACGGCTTGGCTTTGGAATTCCTCTTTTGGTGGGACACCTGAGGTAACAAAACTGAAATGAGTCCTCCCATCCCACAGATTGACGAAAAGCAATTGGGAATCGGGCCAAATCCTCAGAGAGGAAGATTCGTCCATGGCCCATGAGGCCTCCCCGACATTCCACGGCCATCGCTGATATAAAATCCAGAGACAAAAGCCTGAGCAAGCGCCTCAGACTCGCACTTACTTCATATCCTGAAGAGTTCTTCTCATGGTTTGTAGATCAGGCCTGCCATACCTACGTCCCTAAACCTAAGCTGAGTTTGTGTTTTCAGAGTTCTGTCCTCAAAGTCTTGGTCCACACACCCTCCAGCCTGGGCCCTTGGAGCCACACATTAGGACTGTGCCTACCAATCCATGGGAATTCTGCCCATTCCATGGTCCAAAATCGTACAAATTAGGAGAAACCTCCAAAGTCCCTGAGGCCATCCCAATAGTGTAGGTCGCCCGGAACAAAAAAGGGCTGTCTGACACCATTGATAATCGACCTCCACTCATACCGTAGATGGATGTCCCCAGAGAAGAAGATTGAACCAGACCGGACCCTAGGCCATAATAGGATCCATTGCTTTGGGTTACAGGCATGTGTCCTCAAAAGCCTGATTCCAATACGACCATAGGTGTTTTCCTGAGGCACCCATCAGTACTCATCTCGTTTCCACAAGGAAACCTGTGCATGGGAGCCATGTCCATAGCTTAGGAGAGTACTTCAGGGTCTCGTAGCCACCGCCCCATTCCAAGGCCCTCATGGTCAGAAAAACACATTAGGGCCCATCCTCAGGAAAGTCCATTTCAACTCAGCCACCCCGGTTGCTCCGGCAGAGCCATCAGATCTAAACTGTCTTGTTGCTAGGAGACAATTGGAATGCGAGGCGGGCTTCCCAGGCATCCATCCACCAACGGTGCTCTGGAGTCATTCCATATGGGATGTCCTGGAGCTGTCCAACAGGTCTCAATTGTCCCGCAGAAGGAATCCTTGAAGGGGGCATCCCACAACTCCCAACGTGGGAAAACCTCAATGGCCCCGAGATTCCGCTCCCTTCATGAAGCGGCTGTCATGCACAGAAACTCCAACCTGAGCCAACGTCTGATCCTCGCCCTGACTTCAGTTGCATGAGATATTGGTTCAGATCTGCAGGGGGTACTGCCGTGCCCTCGCCCTGAAACCAAGTCTAGCTTGTCTTCTCAGACTTCCGTTCTCACACTCCTGGCCCCAAGGCCTCAAGTTTGGCAATTCCGGACCCACAATGCAGCACTCTGCCTGCCCTCTAGAAAAAAAATTATTGCATCATGAGCTGCCCAGGCACCTTAAATGAAGATAAACCTACACAGCACTCGACTTTACCCAAATGATATAGTCTAACCTGGGCACTAATGCACTGTCGAACACAACATGAGCCCGGACCTCCTGACCAACACCCAGAAAGCTGACCGCACACTGAGCACATAAAACCCGCCATGGCCTTAGGTCATCATCTCTTCCCTACCTCAGTTTTCAGGCTTCAGATCCGAGACCTTATCTCCAATCACTGCCCAGGGGTGAGTGTGATGCAGAAATCAGAACTCCTCCTTACACATGGCAAGAACCCTTGTGGTTGGCACGTTGTCCAACGTTCAGTGTAGGAGAAACCAGCATTCACCCTGAGGCCCCGCCCATTCTTGAGTGCGACGAGGGCATACACACGCATTGTGACCCTCAGCATGAGTCCTGTCCTCTAGTAAGTCCTCTCAGTGGCTGGACCATTAGATGTCATAATGGGCTTGACATGTCCCTAGGCCCCAATTTTTAACCAGATTTCTGATTGTCCAGTCGCCCCTCCCCAGGGCTCTACTCTGGAATCCCTCATTTGGTGGGACACCTGAGGTTAAAAAAGAAAACAACAACAACAACAACAACAACAACAAAACGGACTTTTTCCAGCCCACAGAATGACCCCAAACTCTTTGGACGGGGCCAAACCACCAGAGAGTAAGACTCGTCCATTGCCCATGAAGTCACCCAGAAATTCCACGACCATGAGTGACACGATATCCAGAGACAAAAACTTGAGCAGGAGCCTCACACTCGCCCTTCTTTCAAATCCTGAAGAGTTCTCCTCATGGTCTGTAGGTCAGTCCTGCCATACCTATGACCCGAAACATAAGCCGAGTTTGAGTTTTCAGACAACTGTCCGAACAGCCCTGGCCTACACAACCCACAGGCTCAGGCCCCTGAAGCCAAACCTGAGGACTGTACTTGCCCTCTCCAAGGGAATTGTGTGTACCCATTCCAATGGCCACAACCCTTCTAATAGGATAAACCTCCAAAGTCCCTGATCCATCTCAATAGTGGTGGCTTCCCAGGAAAAAACAGGGGCAATCTGAACCCAACTGAGCACCTACCTGCACTCAGACACATAGACAGATGTCCCCAGAGGGAAAAAGGAAAGAACAGGCCCCTAGGCACTAATCAGATCCATTGCTTTGGTTTCCAGGCATCTCTCCTCAGAGGCCTGGATTTCAAAAGCAGCATATAGCTGTTTCTACACTCACCCATCAGAAACATCTCATCTACACATGGGAAAATTGCACGTTGGAGTTGTGTCAAAGCCTCTGTTTAGGAGAACCCTTTAGGGCCCCAGTGCCACCGCTTCATTCCAAGGTCTCCATAGACACAAAAGCACATTAGGACCCATCCCCAGGGGTGTCCATTTCAACTCAGCGTCCTCGGTTGCTCCCCACAGATCCAGGAGATATAACCTGTCTTGTTGCTAGGAGACAATTGGAATGCGAGGTGGGCTACCCAGCCATCCATCCTTAGAACCCTGCTCAGAATCATTGGCCTGGAGCCATACAACAGGTCTCAATTGTCCTGCAGAAGACTCTCTGCAGTTTAGAGCTTCTCACAATTCCCATCGTGGGAAAACCCCCATGGCCTCGTGATGCCCCCCCCATTCATGAAGGGGCCATCATGGGCAGAAACTCCAACCTGAGCAATCGTCTGAACCTCGCCCTGACTTCAGATGCACGAGATCTCGATTCAGGGCTGTAGATTGTGCCTGCCATGGCCTCACCCAGAAACCTAAGCCTAGCTTGTGTTCTCAGACTTTTGTCGTCAGACTACTGGCCCACAAGCCTTCCAGTTTGGCAATCCAGAACTACAATGCAGCACTCTGCCTGCCCTCCAGAAGAAAAAACATTGTCCTCTGGGGCTACCCAGTAACCCCAAATGAGGATCAACCTGCACCGACCTTGGCTGTACCCCAAATACATAGGTTGACCAGGGCACTAATGCCCTTTCTGACATAGCCTGAGCCTGGATCTCCTGACCCCTCCCAGACAGCTGGCCGCACACTGAGCAAATCGAGGCGCCGTGGCCTTAGGTCGTCATCTCTTCCCAACCTCGGTTTTCAGGTTTCAGAACCTAGACCTTTTCTCCAATCACTGCCCAGGGTTGAAGGTGATGCAGAAATCAGAACTCCTTCCCCATGGCAAGAAACCCTTGGTTGGCATGTTGTCCAACGTTCAGTGTAGTTGAAACCAGTGTGGCCCTTGAGGCCCCGCCCATGCTCGCGGGCCACATTGGTCACAAACACACATTGTGACCCTCAGGCTGAGCCCAGTCCTCAAGTAAGGCCACTCAGTGGCTGGATGAAGAGATAGCATATTGGGCTTGCCATGCCCCTAGGCCCCAATTTTTAACCATAGTTCGGGTTGTCCCTTCAGTCTTCCGCACGGCTTGGCTTTGGAATTCCTCTTTTGGTGGGACACCTGAGGTAACAAAACTGAAATGAGTCCTCCCATCCCACAGATTGACGAAAAGCAATTGGGAATCGGGCCAAATCCTCAGAGAGGAAGATTCGTCCATGGCCCATGAGGCCTCCCCGACATTCCACGGCCATCGCTGATATAAAATCCAGAGACAAAAGCCTGAGCAAGCGCCTCAGACTCGCACTTACTTCATATCCTGAAGAGTTCTTCTCATGGTTTGTAGATCGGGCCTGCCATACCTACGTCCCTAAACCTAAGCTGAGTTTGTGTTTTCAGAGTTCTGTCCTCAAAGTCTTGGTCCACACACCCTCCAGCCTGGGCCCTTGGAGCCACACATTAGGACTGTGCCTACCAATCCATGGGAATTCTGCCCATTCCATGGTCCAAAATCGTACAAATTAGGAGAAACCTCCAAAGTCCCTGAGGCCATCCCAATAGTGTAGGTCGCCCGGAACAAAAAAGGGCTGTCTGACACCATTGATAATCGACCTCCACTCATACCGTAGATGGATGTCCCCAGAGAAGAAGATTGAACCAGACCGGACCCTAGGCCATAATAGGATCCATTGCTTTGGGTTACAGGCATGTGTCCTCAAAAGCCTGATTCCAATACGACCATAGGTGTTTTCCTGAGGCACCCATCAGTACTCATCTCGTTTCCACAAGGAAACCTGTGCATGGGAGCCATGTCCATAGCTTAGGAGAGTACTTCAGGGTCTCGTAGCCACCGCCCCATTCCAAGGCCCTCATGGTCAGAAAAACACATTAGGGCCCATCCTCAGGAAAGTCCATTTCAACTCAGCCACCCCGGTTGCTCCGGCAGAGCCATCAGATCTAAACTGTCTTGTTGCTAGGAGACAATTGGAATGCGAGGCGGGCTTCCCAGGCATCCATCCACCAACGGTGCTCTGGAGTCATTCCATATGGGATGTCCTGGAGCTGTCCAACAGGTCTCAATTGTCCCGCAGAAGGAATCCTTGAAGGGGGCATCCCACAACTCCCAACGTGGGAAAACCTCAATGGCCCCGAGATTCCGCTCCCTTCATGAAGCGGCTGTCATGCACAGAAACTCCAACCTGAGCCAACGTCTGATCCTCGCCCTGACTTCAGTTGCATGAGATATTGGTTCAGATCTGCAGGGGGTACTGCCGTGCCCTCGCCCTGAAACCAAGTCTAGCTTGTCTTCTCAGACTTCCGTTCTCACACTCCTGGCCCCAAGGCCTCAAGTTTGGCAATTCCGGACCCACAATGCAGCACTCTGCCTGCCCTCTAGAAAAAAAATTATTGCATCATGAGCTGCCCAGGCACCTTAAATGAAGATAAACCTACACAGCACTCGACTTTACCCAAATGATATAGTCTAACCTGGGCACTAATGCACTGTCGAACACAACATGAGCCCGGACCTCCTGACCAACACCCAGAAAGCTGACCGCACACTGAGCACATAAAACCCGCCATGGCCTTAGGTCATCATCTCTTCCCTACCTCAGTTTTCAGGCTTCAGATCCGAGACCTTATCTCCAATCACTGCCCAGGGGTGAGTGTGATGCAGAAATCAGAACTCCTCCTTACCCATGGCAAGAACCCTTGTGGTTGGCACGTTGTCCAACGTTCAGTGTAGGAGAAACCAGCATTCACCCTGAGGCCCCGCCCATTCTTGAGTGCGACGAGGGCATACACACGCATTGTGACCCTCAGCATGAGTCCTGTCCTCTAGTAAGTCCTCTCAGTGGCTGGACCATTAGATGTCATAATGGGCTTGACATGTCCCTAGGCCCCAATTTTTAACCAGATTTCTGATTGTCCAGTCGCCCCTCCCCAGGGCTCTACTCTGGAATCCCTCATTTGGTGGGACACCTGAGGTTAAAAAAGAAAACAACAACAACAACAACAACAACAACAAAACGGACTTCTTCCAGCCCACAGAATGACCCCAAACTCTTTGGACGGGGCCAAACCACCAGAGAGTAAGACTCGTCCATTTCCCATGAAGTCACCCAGAAATTCCACGACCATGAGTGACACGATATCCAGAGACAAAAACTTGAGCAGGAGCCTCACACTCGCCCTTCTTTCAAATCCTGAAGAGTTCTCCTCATGGTCTGTAGGTCAGTCCTGCCATACCTATGACCCGAAACATAAGCCGAGTTTGAGTTTTCAGACAACTGTCCGAACAGCCCTGGCCTACACAACCCACAGGCTCAGGCCCCTGAAGCCAAACCTGAGGACTGTACTTGCCCTCTCCAAGGGAATTGTGTGTACCCATTCCAATGGCCACAACCCTTCTAATAGGATAAACCTCCAAAGTCCCTGATCCATCTCAATAGTGGTGGCTTCCCAGGAAAAAACAGGGGCAATCTGAACCCAACTGAGCACCTACCTGCACTCAGACACATAGACAGATGTCCCCAGAGGGAAAATGAAAGAACAGGCCCCTAGGCACTAATCAGATCCATTGCTTTGGTTTCCAGGCATCTCTCCTCAGAGGCCTGGATTTCAAAAGCAGCATATAGCTGTTTCTTGACTCACCCATCAGAAAACATCTCATCTACACATGGGAAAATTGCACGTTGGAGCTGTGTCAAAACCTCTGTTTCGGAGAACCCTTTTGGGCCCCAGTGCCACCGCTTCATTCCAAGGTCTCCATAGACACAAAAGCACATTAGGACCCATCCCCAGGGGTGTCCATTTCAACTCAGCGTCTTCGGTTGCTCCCCACAGATCCAGGAGATCTAACCTGTCTTGTTGCTAGGAGACAATTGGAATGCGAAGTGGGCTACCCAGCCATCCATCCTTAGAACCCTGCTCAGAATCATTAGCCTGGAGCCATACAACAGGTCTCAATTGTCCTTCAGAAGACTCTCTGCAGTTTGGAGCTTCTAACAACTCCCATCGTGGGAAAACCCCCATGGCCTCGTGATGCCCCCCCATTCATGAAGGGGCCGTCAGGGGCAGAAACTCCAACCTGAGCAATCGTCTGAACCTCGCCCTGACTTCAGATGCACGAGATCTCGATTCAGGGCTGTAGATTGTGCCTGCCATGGCCTCACCCAGAAACCTAAGCCTAGCTTGTGTTCTCAGACTTTTGTCATCAGACTACTGGACCACAAGCCCTCCAGTTTGGCAATCCAGAACTACAACGCAGCACTCTGCCTGCCCTCCAGAAGAAAAAACATTGTTCTCTGGGGCTACCCAGTAACCCCAAATGAGGATCAACCTGCACCGACCTTGGCTGTACCCCAAATACATAGGCTGACCAGGGCACTAATGTCCTTTCTGACACAGCCTGAGCCTGGACCTCCTGGCCCCTCCCAGACAGCTGGCCACACACTGAGCACATCGAGCCGCCATGGCCTTAGGTCGTCATCTCTTCCAAACCTCGGTTTTCAGGTTTCAGAACCTAGACCTTATCTCCAATCACTGCCCAGGGTTGAAGGTGATGCAGAAATCAGAACTCCTTCCCCATGGCAGGAAACCCTTGGTTGGCATGTTGTCCAACGTTCAGTGTAGTTGAAACCAGTATGGCCCTTGAGGCCCCGCCCATTTCGCGGGCCACATTGGTCACAAACACACATTGTGACCCTCAGGCTGAGCCCAGTCCTCAAGTAAGACCACTCAGTGGCTGGATGTAGAGATAGCATATTGGGCTTGCCATGCCCCTAGGCCCCAATTTTTAACCATAGTTCGGGTTGTCCCTTCAGACTTCCGCACGGCTTGGCTTTGGAATTCCTCTTTTGGTGGGACACCTGAGGTAACAAAACTGAAATGAGTCCTCCCATCCCACAGATTGACGAAAAGCAATTGGGAATCGGGCCAAATCCTCAGAGAGGAAGATTCGTCCATGGCCCATGAGGCCTCCCCGACATTCCACGGCCATCGTTGATACAAAATCCAGAGACAAAAGCCTGAGCAATCGCCTCAGACTCGCACTTACTTCATATCCTGAAGAGTTCTTCTCATGGTTTGTAGATCGGGCCTGCCATACCTACGTCCCTAAACCTAAGCTGAGTTTGTGTTTTCAGACTTCTGTCCTCAAAGTCTTGGGCCACACACCCTCCAGGCTGGGCCCTTGGAAGCACACATTAGGACTGTGCCTACCAATCCATGGGAATTCTGCCCATTCCATGGTCCAAAATCGTACAAATTAGGAGAAACCTCCAAAGTCCCTGAGGCCATCCCAATAGTGTAGGTCGGAACAAACAAGGGCTGTCTGAGACCAGCTGATAATCGACCTCCACTCATACCATAGATGGATGTCCCCAGAGAAGAAGATTGAACCAGACAGGACCCTAGGCCATAATAGGATCCATTGCTTTGTGTTACAGGCATGTGTCCTCAAAAGCCTGATTCCAATACGAGAATAGGCGTTTTCCTGAGGCACCCATCAGAACCCATCTCGTCTCCACAAGGAAACCTGTGCATGGGAGATATGTCCAAAGCTTAGGGGAGTACTTCAGGTTCCCGTTGCCACCGCCCCATTCCAAGGCCCTCATGGACAGAAAAACACCTTAGTGCCCATCCTCAGGAAAGTCCATTTCAACTCAGCCACCCCGGTTGCTCCGGCAGAGCCATCAGATCTAAACTGTCTTGTTGCTAGGAGGCAATTGGAATGTGATGCGGGCTTCCCAGGCATCCATCCAACAACGGTGCTCTGGAGTCATTCCATATGGGATGTCCTGGAGCTGTCCAACAGGTCTCAATTGTCCCGCAGAAGGAATCCTTGAAGGGGGCATCCCACAACTCCCAACGTGGGAAAACCTCAATGGCCCCGAGATTCCGCTCCCTTCATGAAGCGGCCGTCATGCACAGAAACTGCAACCTGAGCAAACGTATGATCCTCGCCTGACTTCAGATGCATGAGATATTGGTTCAGATCTGCAGGGGGTACCTGCCGTGCCCTCGCCCTGAAACCCAAGTCTAGCTTGTCTTCTCAGAATTCTCACACTCCTGGCCCCGAAGCCCTCAAGTTTGGCAATTCCGGACCCACAATGCAGCACTCTTCCTGCCCTCTAGAAAAAAAATTATTGCCTCATGAGCTGCCCAGGCACCTTAAATGAAGATAAACCTACACAGCACTCGACTTTACCCAAATGATATAGTCTAACCTGGGCACTAATGCACTGTCGAACACAACCTGAGCCCGGACCTCCTGACCAACACCCAGAAAGCTGACCGCACACTGAGCACATAAAACCCGCCATGGCCTTAGGTCCTCATCTCTTCCCTACCTCAGTTTTCAGGCTTCAGATCCGAGACCTTATCTCCAATCACTGCCCAGGGGTGAGTGTGATGCAGAAATCAGAACTCCTCCTTACCCATGGCAAGAACCCTTGTGGTTGGCACGTTGTCCAACGTTCAGTGTAGGAGAAACCAGCATTCACCCTGAGGCCCCGCCCATTCTTGAGTGCGACGAGGGCATACACACGCATTGTGACCCTCAGCATGAGTCCTGTCCTCTAGTAATCCTCTCAGTGGCTGCAGCATTAGATGTCATAATGGGCTTGACATGTCCCTAGACCCAAATTTTTAACCAGATTTCTGATTGTCCAGTCGCCCCTCCCCAGGGCTCTACACTGGAATCCCTCATTTGGTGGGACTCCTGAGGTTAAAAAAGAAAACAACAACAACAACAACAAAACGGACTTCTTCCAGCCCACGGAATGACCCCAAACTCTTTGGACGGGGCCAAACCACCAGAGAGTAAGTCTCGTCCATTTCCCATCTAGTCACCCAGAAATTCCACGACCATGAGTGACACGATATCCAGAGACAAAAACTTGAGCAGGAGCCTCACACTCTCCCTTCTTTCAAATCCTGAAGAGTTCTCCTCATGGTCTGTAGGTCAGTCCTGCCATACCTATGACCCGAAACATAAGCCGAGTTTGAGTTTTCAGACAACTGTCCGAACAGCCCTGGCCTACACAACCCACAGGCTCAGGCCCCTGAAGCCAAACCTGAGGACTGTACTTGCCCTCTCCAAGGGAATTGTGTGTGCCCATTCCAATGGCCACAACCCTTCTAATAGGATAAACCTCCAAAGTCCCTGATCCATCTCAATAGTGGTGGCTTCCCAGGAAAAAACAGGGGCAATCTGAGCCCAACTGAGCACCTACCTGCACTCAGACCCATAGTCAGATGTCCCCAGAGGTAAAAAGGAAAGAACAGGCCCCTAGGCACTAATCAGATCCATTGCTTTGGTTTCCAGGCATCTCTCCTCAGAGGTCTTTATTTCAAAAGCAGCATATATCTGTTTCTAGACTCACCCATCAGAAAACATCTCATCTACACATGGGAAACTTGCACGTTGGAGCTGTGTCAAAGCCTCTGTTTAGGAGAACCCTTTAGGGCCCCAGTGCCACCGCTTCATTCCAAGGTCTCCATAGACACAAAAGCACATTAGGACCCATCCTCAGGGGTGTCCATTTCAACTCAGCGTCCTCGGTTGCTCCCCACAGATCCAAAAGATATAACCTGTCTTGGTGCTAGGAGACAATTGGAATGCGAGGTGGGCTACCCAGCCATCCATCCTTAGAAACCTGCTCAGAATCATTGGCCTGGAGCCATACAACAGGTCTCAATTGTCCTGCAAAAGACTCTCTGCAGTAGAGCTTCTCACAATTCCCATCGTGGGAAAACCCCCATGGCCTTGTGATGCCCCCCATTCATGAAGGGGCCATCATGGGCAGAAACTACAACCTGAGCAATCGTCTGATCTTCGCCCTGACTTCAGATGCACGAGATTTCGATTCAGGGCTGTAGATTGTGCCTGCCATGGCCTCACCCAGAAACCTAAGCCTAGCTTGTGTTCTCAGACTTTTGTCGTCAGACTACTGGCGCACAAACCCTCCAGTTTGGCAATCCAGAACTACAACGCAGCACTCTGCCTGCCCTCCAGAAGAAAAAACATTGTCCTCTGGGGCTACCCAGTAAGCCCAAATGAGGATCAACCTGCACCGACCTTGGCTGTACCCCAAATACATAGGCTAACCAGGGCACTAATGTCCTTTCTGACACAGGCTGAGCCTGGACCTCCTGACCCCTCCCAGACAGCTGGCCGCACACTGAGCACATCGAGCTGCCGTGGCCTTAGGTCGTCATCTCTTCCCAATCTCGGTTTTCAGGTTTCAGAACCTAGACCTTTTCTCCAATCACTGCCCAGGGTTGAAGGTGATGCAGAAATCAGAACTCCTTCCCCATGGCAGGAAACCCTTGGTTGGCATGTTATCCAACGTTCAGTATAGTTGAAACCAGTGTGGCCCTTGAGGCCCCGCCCATGCTCGGGGGCCACATTGGTCACAAACACACATTGTGACCCTCTGGCTGAGCAGAGTCCTCAAGTAAGCCCACTCAGTGGCTGGATGAAGAGATAGCATATTGGGCTTGCCATGCCCCTAGGCCCCAATTTTTAACCATAGTTCGGGTTGTCCCTTCAGTCTTCCCCACGGCTTGGCTTTGGAATTCCTCTTTTGGTGGGACACCTGAGGTAACAAAACTGAAATGAGTCCTCCCATCCCACAGATTGACGAAAAGCAATTGGGAATCGGGCCAAATCCTCAGAGAGGAAGATTCGTCCATGGCCCATGAGGCCTCCCCGACATTCCACGGCCATCGCTGATACAAAATCCAGAGACAAAAGCCTGAGCAAGCGCCTCAGACTCGCACTTTCTTCATATCCAGAAGAGTTCTTCTCATGGTTTGTAGATCGGGCCTGCCATACCTACGTCCCCAAACCTAAGCTGAGTTTGTGTTTTCAGACTTCTGTCCTCAAAGTCTTGGGCCACACACCCTCCAGGCAGGGCCCTTGGAGCCACACATTAGGACTGTGCCTACCAGTCCATGGGAATTCTGCCCATTCCATGGTCCAAATGGTACAAATTAGGAGAAACCTCCAAAGTCCCTGAGGCCATCCCAATAGTGTAGGACGCCCGGAACAAACAAGGGCTGTCTGACACCAGCTGATAATCGACCTCCACTCATACCATAGATGGATGTCCCCAGAGAAGAAGATTGAACCAGACAGGAACCTAGGCCATAATAGGATCCATTGCTTTGAGTTACAGGCATGTGTCCTCAAAAGCCTGATTCCAATACGAGCATAGGGGTTTTCCTGAGGCACCCATCAGAACTCATCTCGTCTCCACAAGGAAACCTGTGCATGGGAGATATGTCCAAAGCTTAGGAGAGTACTTCAGGGTCCCGTAGCCACAGCCCCATTCCAAGGCCCTCATGGTCAGAAAAACACATTAGGGCCCATCCTCAGGAAAGTCCACTTCAACTCAGCCACCCCGGTTGCTCCGGCAGAGCCATCAGATCTAAACTGTCTTGTTGCTAGGAGACAATTGGAATGCGAGGCGGGCTTCCCAGGCATCCATCCACGAACGGTGCTCTGGAGTCATTCCATATGGGATGTCCTGGAGCTGTCCAACAGGTCTCAATTGTCCCGCAGAAGGAATCCTTGAAGGGGGCATCCCACAACTCCCAACCTGGGAAAACCTCAATGGCCCCGAGATTCCGCTCCCTTCATGAAGCGGCCGTCATGCACAGAAACTCCAACCTGAGCCAACGTCTGATCCTCGCCCTGACTTCAGATGCATGAGATTGGTTCAGATCTGCAGGGGGTACCTGCCGTGCCCTCGCCCTGAAACCCAAGTTAGCTTGTCTTCTCAGACTTCCGTCCTCACACTACTGGCCCCGAAGCCCTCAAGTTTGGCAATTCCGGACCCACAATGCAGCACTCTTCCTGCCCTCTAGAAAAAAAATTATTACCTCATGAGCTGCCCAGGCACCTTAAATGAGGATAAACCTACACAGCACTCGACTTTACCCAAATGATATAGTCTAACCTGGGCACTAATGCACTGTCGAACACAACCTGAGCCCGGACCTCCTGACCAACACCCAGAAAGCTGACCGCACACTGAGCACATAAAACCCGCCATGGCCTTAGGTCATCATCCCTTCCCTACCTCAGTTTTCAGGCTTCAGATCCGAGATCTTATCTCCAATCACTGCCCAGGGGTGAGTGTGACGCAGAAATCAGAACTCCTCCTTACCCATGGCAAGAACCCTTGTGGTTGGCACGTTGTCCAACGTTCAGTGTAGGAGAAACCAGCATTCACCCTGAGGCCCCGCCCATTCTTGAGTGCGACGAGGGCATACACACGCATTGTGACCCTCAGCATGAGTCCTGTCCTCTAGTAAGTCCTCTTAGTGGCTGGACCATTAGATGTCATAATGGGCTTGACATGTCCCTAGGCCCCAATTTTAAACCAGATTTCTGATTGTCCAGTCGCCCCTCCCCAGGGCTCTACTCTGGAATCCCTCATTTGGTGGGACACCTGAGGTTAAAAAAGAAAACAACAACAACAACAACAACAACAACAACAACAAAACGGACTTCCTCCAGCCTACAGAATGACCCCAAACTCTTTGGACGGGGCCAAACCACCAGAGAGTAAGACTCGTCCATTTCCCATGAAGTCACCCAGAAATTCCACGACCATGAGTGACACGATATCCAGAGACAAAAACTTGAGCAGGAGCCTCACACTCGCCCTTCTTTCAAATCCCGAAGAGTTCTCCTCATGGTCTGTAGGTCAGTCCTGCCATACCTATGACCCGAAACATAAGCCGAGTTTGTGTTTTCAGACAACTGTCCAAACAGCCCTGGCCTACACAACCTACAGGCTCAGGCCCCTGGAGCCAAACCTGAGGACTGTACTTGCCCTCTCCAAGGGAATTGTGTGTGCCCATTCCAATGGCCATAACCCTTCTAATAGGATAAACCTCCAAAGTCCCTGATCCATCTCAATAGTGGTGGCTTCCCAGGAAAAAACAGGGGCAATCTGAGCCCAACTGAGCACCTACCTGCACTCAGACCCATAGTCAGATGTCCCCAGAGGTAAAAAGGAAAGAACAGGCCCCTAGGCACTAATCAGATCCATTGCTTTGGTTTCCAGGCATCTCTCCTCAGAGGTCTTTATTTCAAAAGCAGCATATATCTGTTTCTAGACTCACCCATCAGAAAACATCTCATCTACACATGGGAAACTTGCACGTTGGAGCTGTGTCAAAGCCTCTGTTTAGGAGAACCCTTTAGGGCCCCAGTGCCACCGCTTCATTCCAAGGTCTCCATAGACACAAAATCACATTAGGACCCATCCTCAGGGGTGTCCATTTCAACTCAGCGTCCTCGGTTGCTCCCCACAGATCCAAAAGATATAACCTGTCTTGGTGCTAGGAGACAATTGGAATGCGAGGTGGGCTACCCAGCGATCCATCCTTAGAACCCTGCTCAGAATCATTGGCCTGGAGCCATACAACAGGTCTCAATTGTCCTGCAAAAGACTCTCTGCAGTAGAGCTTCTCACAATTCCCATCGTGGGAAAACCCCCATGGCCTTGTGATGCCCCCCATTCATGAAGGGGCCATCAGGGACAGAAACTCCAACCTGAGCGATCGTCTGATCCTCGCCCTGTCTTCAGATGCACGAGATCTCCATTCAGGTCTGTAGATTGTGCCTGCCATGGCCTCACCCAGAAACCTAAGCCTAGCTGTGTTCTCAGACTTTTGT